>NC_090057.1:4730210-4768078 GCF_038355195.1 Osmerus mordax | reverse complement strand
GAGAGAGAGAGGAGGAAAGTGAGAGAGAGTTGGAGAGAGAGAGAGAGAGGGGAGAGAGCTAGATAGAGAGAGAGAGAGAGAGAGAGAGAGAGAGAGAGGAGAGAGAGAGAGAGAGAGAGAGAGAGAGAGAGAGAGAGAAAGAGGAAAGAGAAAGAGGAGAGAGATAGATGGTGTTCTCATGGACAGTGTTGGAGGGATGTTTTACTGCCATTCCAGGTCACCTGCTCCTGTTCTCCTGGTCTTCATTTCACCTGAACAAACATGCGTGGGTATCATCTATCCTGAACTGATTAAAAACTAAGATTAGTTCAGAAACAGTTACACATATCGGGTTTGCAGACCACTTACAGTTCTGGAATGAATCAAAATCCTAATGAAACATTTGGTTTTCAAAGCACTGATACTGAACTTCCAGTTCTGTTAGACCTGATAGTTTCCCTCCACAGTCAAGCCCTCCGACCCACCTTCAGGGCCTGTTCCACAACAGCCAGCAGGTCCCATTAACAGCACAGCTGCAAAGCTTTTCAGCACAAAAGTGGCCGTCTTCTCATCCACGCCACAGGATAGCCCTCCAGTGTCACTGTGTCACAACGTTGAAGGACCTATTCTTCAGACGGACCCCAGGTGACACAGCAGGTTCTATTAGTCCCTCAATAGGACAGGTGACCCCCCCACCCCCTTGCCCCAGGAAAAGGAGATCTCTTCCAGACTGGGCTGTAGTTGTGGCCTGTCTGAGGACCCGACACTAATTGGTGGAATCAGATGACACGTCCCCTCCCTGTTAAGATCAGGAGGGGCTTTTAAAGGGGGAAGACACTCTGCCAAACTCTTAAGAGAGAGATAGAGAGAGAGAGAGAGAGAGAGAGAGAGAGAGAGAGAGAGAGAGAGAGAGAGAGAGAGAGAGAGAGAGAGAGAGAGAGAGAGAGAGAGAGAGAGAAAGAGAGAGAGAGTGACAAAGTTGAATGTGAAAGAAAAGCTTGTTTTAATGGTCCAAGGAGCAGGACTCAAGGTTGGTCGTTGACCCCAACCCTGCTTGGTGTGGAGCTGCAGTCTGCAGTGCTGTGTGTGGTGTAGACAACCTCACACACCTCTGTTAGGGTCAGCAGCTTGATAGCTAAGGGTCAGGAGGTCATGTTACACAACCTCATGAAGGTCATGATAAGTATAGACCAATAAGAGAGATGTTCTGTTCCTCAAGCCTCATTGCTGTTCTGCTGTATTTGTTCCAGAAACGCAAATCTAATAGATGGCAGATGTAATCTTGTGGATGGAAAGGGGTGAGTTGCTAGATAGTCACACAGATGAAGCGTATACTTCCTTAACTGTTATCTCTTCCCTGTTATTGATGCTATCTCCTTCTGTGTGAAATGTCTATATGAAATAATCCAAAGAAATTAGCTACAGTGCAAATCACACGGGTTTCCATTATCAGTGTTGAAGACAAATGTGACTAATAACAGCATCATTTATCTAAACACGAAGGACTGTGATCCATAAATTGTCGGGTATGATTACATCACCTTTAAAGTGTTGAGTGTCATAATAGATTTGCAATGATAGACATCAAAATCAGTTAATCCTTTTGACAAAGTGGAGACAAATGGTTGAATGAGTTCTCTGCAATAACAGTAGGCTAAAAGTTATGACTCGCAGTGGACACAACTGGTGTGTGTGTGTGTACACATCTGTGTCTGCATGTGCATATATCTGTATCATATACAGCTGTGTGTGTGTGTGTGTGTTCCTGTGCACAGCTGCGTGTGTGTGTGTGTGTGGCAGGAAAGAAGTGTCCATTGTCTGAATTTTTTTTAATGTTGTACTCTACAGTACATACCAATACCACCAACGTAAGATTTACAGTTCATAATAAAAGACTATGATCACAGTATTCCTCCAGTGTTCACATACTGTCCTCTTACCTGGTGGAACCTCCATTAGCTGACCTCAGTGTACAGTTCATTGGTCTACTCACAGGGCTAAATGGTTTTTAACACATTACTCCAGCTGCCGTTATTTATCCACACGCAAAATGATCTTGGACACAGTGATGTATGTTATCAGCACTGACAACGATAACCAGGACAATAATTATAGAAAAGTGGCATCATCCATCACGGTCACTTATCAGGCCAGCCATCAGCCCTGAAGCCCAGGAGAGGAGGCCTGGCTGGGGGGAGAAACAGCAGCCTGGGGGGGACCGGTCCAACCACTCCTGGGACACGCACACACACACACACACACACACACACACACACACACACCACACACACACACACACACACACACACACACACAAGTATAGTCGCAGGTACACTGATACACACATGCTGTTACACACTCATGAACAAGCACATACACGCACACGCACATGGACACACACACACACACACACAGAAAGTAATGAGGCACACACGCAGACACACACAAATGAGCACACACGCACACACACACACACACACACACACATATCTGCCCGTACACCAAAAACCCCTCCCTTCCCCAGCACACCTTCCCTCAGATACACCAGTGTGTGCTCTACATGTCTGTGCTCGACTGACAGTGAACTTGAACTCTGGACCTCGCGAGAGCGGAGATGGAGGGAGAGAAGAGAGAGAAGTATGAGGGGGGGAGAGGGAGCCGGGGTGAAAGGTTGTGTAAATTTCAGAAAGCCCTCAGGGTCGAGCTTTCCCAGGAGATGAGATTGACCTTTCTCTATCTCCTGACCTTTAAACCATGACCCTGTGATGTATGGGGTCTGGAGGGAAAGGGGTCGGATCCTCCTCCAACCCATTCCCCCCGATTTGTTAATCAGGCCTGTCAATCACATAGACACACAACACACCAGAAAAGCCACGCCCAAATTCCACAGTCAGCGCATGAAGGAAATGCAACCTCTGACTCTCTGTTGTGAGTTCAGAGGTCACCTTATCAGTTCATCGTAAACCGAGTCTCAGGCAGAGGAAATATAACCTGTCACAAAGAAATGGGGGTGAACACCATGTACAGAAACAAATGTATCAGCAAGGCCTAAATAAGGAGGATTTATGCCTTCTCCACGACTCCCTTGCTTACCCCTGCATGATCATGAATAAGTTCCTTTTGAACATGTAGGATCATTAAAGGAGTGTACCACTGTTTTGTTCTATTTTAGCTAAGATGTTTCTCTACAAATTCGTGTGTGTGTCTCTCCGGAGAGCGTTGACTGCTCTACTTACCAGGAAATACTCTCTAGAAAGATATGTAAATCTTCAGCCACCAGAGAGAACTGCTGTGGCTTTCTTACCCAGGAAAATAGGAACAGATAACATCGTTTCTAGGTCTTGCGACTCCAGTGATTGTGTGTGAGTGTGTGCGTGTGTGTGCAGGCATGTTTGCGCAGTGTGTGTGTCCTTTCTCAAGTCCAGAGCCCCTCCTTCCTCTTGATCTCAGAGACAAAATATGTCGTTGGAGACGTGAAAACCCCTCCCACTTCATTCTCCTGGTGAGCACTCCACCCAGGACCACCCTCCCTGTCGCTCTCCGAGCTGTGGGAGATCCTCCGCCCCGCTCCCCTGTCCTCCTCTCCTCCCCCCCACCCCTCTCTTCTCCCCCCCTCTCCATCTTCTCCCTGCTCCCTCTCCCCCTCCTCTCCCCTCTCCCCCCTCTCTCCTCCTCTCCCCCTCCTCCTCCTTCTCCCCACCCCCCTCTCCCCCTCTCCCCCTCTCCCCTCCTCTCCTCCTTCTCCCCACCCCTCTCCCCTTCTCCTCCTCTCCCCTTCTCCTCTTCTCCTCCTCTCCCCTTCTCCTCCTCTCCTCCTCTCCCCTCTCCTCTTCCCCCCCCAACATTCTCTTCCTCTCCTCCTCTCTCCCTCCACTCAGCACAGCGTTTATCAGCCCCTAAGTGACGCTGACAGAAGCGATGGTCGGAGATTGCCGTCCTGACGGCGGTCAGTTCCCGTCGTATCGATCACGACGGGCTCGCTCCCTGAGTGGCCTGGCTCCGTGACAAAGGAGTCTGCGACACTACAGTCAGGAAGTCGATACGGTGATAAACAGAGGCCTTCGTGTGGGCCCCCGGATCGCCACTTTAGCAGGCAATTGCCTTGACAGTCATTACCCGCACAGTAAATCACCACAACCAGGAAGAGAATAAATAAATAAATAAATAAGTGAATAAAGGAACAAATGAATGAATAACTCAACAAAAAAGAGAGAGAGAAGGGTGGGGGGGAAGAAACATGTTTCCTTGTATTTTTTTATCCAGCCTGCTCCTAAGTGGGAAAGTGAGCATATGTTATGGAAAATGAGCCTGTAAAATGTATTTCTTTTTCAATAGCTCAGGGAACACAGTGTCATTCGAGATGCTGCCTTTATGCACTCGTAAAGAACACATAAAACACACATAGAGCTCTCGTAAACTACTCACAGAGGTGGGATTTATGTAAGGGCTCAGTTTGGAACTGAGAACGATGCTGTGTCTAAACGTTTCTGATTTATGCATTAATGTTGTGTATCGATGAGATTATTGAACACTGAGAGATGAAGTCTGATTTTAAATGAACTGGCTGCTTTAGAAGGACATTAGTCACATGATAAAGAACACACAATCCCCCTAATGCAGAGCTCAGTGTGTGCCACTTGTAAATTTCTATTCTGTAGATAGACACTCAGTGCAGTCACTAAAGATTCCCCCATCTCTCTCTCTCTCTCTCTCTCTCTCTCTCTCTCTCTCTCTCTCTCTCTCTCTCTCTCTCTCTCTCTCTCTCTCTCTCTTGTTCACTCTATTGTCCCTTGTCTCTCTCACACACTCTCTGTCTTCCTCTTTTTCTCTCTTCTCTCTCTTCCTCTACTCCCTCCCCTCTCCTATCTCCATGAATGTGTGTGCCATCATGCGTGACCCACCATCATCTGGCCTTGACTGCTCTCATGACACCACAGTCACACACAAAGTCAAAGGAGGAAGTGTTTCATAATAACCCAGGAGGACGCCGGGAGTGACAATGGAAGCCCAGCGATGACAGAGGAGGAAGAACTGTGCTGATCACCGGTGAAATCTTCACGTCCGTGTCGCTAATGAGCGTCGGCCCAGTGTGCCGCAGATATGTGAGCGACAAGCGCCGGAGTTGGACTCACCTGAGACAGAAACGACTGGATCCTGTAACATGAATAATTGATGCTTTTTCCCCCCCCCTCTCCTTTGGAACAATGCTGCCTGAAACACTACAGAGCTCTGGCTAAACTCTTTGAGCTTTTTTAATTGAAGGCCTTTCGTCCTTTCATGTTCACACAGGCGTTCTGTTTTCAAGCTGCACTCCCTGTCCAGGACTCCCTCTGTCAGCGACCATCTTGTCGGGACAACGTGCGTTATTGTTCGAATACCTGCATATTTGTGTGATTGGTGTCATATAAACACACCATGGCGTTCCATGCTAGAGGTCTTTTACCTGTAATTATGGCACGGCTAGCTTTTCCACGCCGGACGCCTGCCAGCTTGCCTCGGTTTTATGGGGCTTCTGGTCTTTTCTTGTGGTTGTCGCGTTGCAATTAAAACTGTCTCGAATCGCTGGGTGGCAAAAGGCGCTGAGACAGATTCAAGTACACACACAGGGTACACACACATATGTACACACACACACGCACGCAACAAACACACACATAAACACACAGAGTAGACTTTGGCTTGGGGGCAATGGGAATGCGTATGATATAGGAAAAACATAGTTAATTACGTCTGACAGGTATCTATTAAAGTGCATTCTTAGCCAGACATTGGAGGTCTTCTCACATATAATGCTTTCCATTTACACTTCAAGTGCTGCCCGTGAAAACCAGAGCTTATGAGACGAGTTGCCTGCATATTTTCCCTGCTTCAGACTATCATTGAGGGAGCAGAGCAATCACAATGAATCTAACTTAAACTAGTGGCTCACAGAGTTATTTAACCATACATGCTCCTGACCGTGAAACCACACTTGATTCAGCACATGACAGAATTCCTGTTTATTTAGGACAATGGTGCCGTGATTATAATTGAGGTACCTTCGCGTGATTTAATCTAAGTGAATGGATAAAGTAAAGATGCTCTGATTGCTACATGTGGCACTTGAATCCTGACCTGGAGGGTAAACGTCTCCATTAGCTGAAGTGTTCCTGTGAGTCCGGCTTGTGAAGAGTAGTGGCTTGTCGGGGTGTCCGTCAGGGCTGCTCCGGGTTGTGTCCCCCTCTGATCTCCCGCTTTGGCGTCTGCCTTGGAAGGTGTCTCTCTCTCTCTCTCTCTCTGTCTCTCACTCTCTCTCTCTCTGTCTGTCTGTCTCTGTCTGTCCCCCACTCCCCCACCCACACCCCCCTATCAGTTGAAAGGGTTTGAGGATCACTCAGATCTGGGGTTGGGGGATGGGAGGTGAAGGTGTGGGGGCTGTGATGATGGTTTTGTAATCTCTGCTCTGTCTCTGTCCACATTCTTCAGAAATGAAAGAAGACAGTAATTATTTCCCATGTCTGCAACCTCAGGCCCCAGACATCCACCTCAGACAGTGTGGCCCGGTTCCTGCCCCATGGCTGTGGGCTGGGGGGTGGGGGGGGGAAGGACTGGAGGGATGGATGGATGAAAAGGCGGAGGGATAGAGGAATATGGAATATGGAGGAAGGATGGAGGGATGGAAGGGTGAGGGTCCCTGGAATTTTTCTTCACTGCAACCATTGCCCATCATATTGCATTGAGGTCCAATAGTAAACTGGAGGCCACATGGGGCACACATTAAGTTCCCTTCACAAACTAGCTTTCGGAATAGGTGGGCTGTTTTTTGTTGCGTACAGTTTCAAATACCTACACAAGCAACCATTTATCAGGGTAAACTTGCAGATTCACCTACAGTTAACTGTATGCATGAGTCTGTTGCTAACGTCAAACAGCTTCAAACCAGACCGGACAGTTCTCCACGAACCTAACATGCCTGAGGTGAATCCAATCAACCCGCGACAGGAATGTTGGGCTGCATTCTCTCTTCAAGAAGCTCAGAGAGGTGAAAGCCGTTGGGCTTGTAGCTACCTTGGTAGCCATTTCCCATGTTTTGGTTTGAACTGCATCAAAGTGGCATGGGGAACATATATTGTGGAGGATTAGTGTGTAAAGGACAGCCCTAACCCCCATTCACTGTTGGCACGGCCTCCGCAGCCTAGGCACAAGTGAGTTTTTTAATGCATTCCATTTAACTTTAATTACTCCAATCTCTGCGAGGGCACACAGGAAGAAAGGCCGGGCGTTTGTGCCGAGCAGATTACCCAACTGCCCTGCCAAGTCCGCACAGCGCTGCATCCTAAGATAGAATTCAAATTCAAATGTGGGCTAAAGAAAGTGCAGCTGTCACCCCTCTGGCCTGCGAAGCCCCGACCGGATCAAAGATGAGCTGTCCTCCTCCTCTGCCCGTGTAAAAATGAGCTGTCCTGCCCGTGCCAGTGTCTCGTCCCCCTGGGGCACCTAATCCTCCTCTCCTGACTCCACACTGACAGTCTGAATAAAGGCATTAAACCCCGCAAAATAATTACCAATTAAAACTGGGGGAGAAGTCATCAGGTACTGAGGGGAGGAAGGGAAGGAGGGATGGAGAGAAAGAGGGATGGAAGAGACGAGACAGAGGAGGACGCCGCCACAAGGTTTCTGTGCCAAGAACAACCTGAATCGCTCCTCTCTGGTCGGTGATTCGGAGGTTTCGGATGAGTGACTGACCTCACAGCGTGGTATCAGACCAGGAACAGACTTCTGAAGGTGCCATGAGTTTGTGGTTGTCTGAGTGGGCCTCTGACGGTAGTTCCTTCTGACAGCAGAGGATCCTGAGATGGGTAAACATGGGAGGATCGCAGGAGTAGCTCCAGGGCTCAGGACCGCTCAAGCACCTGAATAGTTACGCAACTTGCAGGGACACCGATCACATTTTGTGTGTGTGCGTGCGCGCGCGTGTGTACATGCGAGTGTGTGCATGTGTGTGCATGTGTACGTGTGTGTGTGTGCTTGCGTGTGCACGTGCGTGTGTCTGATCGGGCCGTTTGCAGGCTAGCGTGCCACCAGGCCCGGGGCCCTAATCCACCAGCGCCACACGGCTGAATCCAGGTAAAGTGATCCTAAAGCCTAGCATCCCTCTCCCTCCTGTGTTCTCTCTGCTCCCTGCTAAGCCCTGGCTATTAGCACTGGTGGAGATCAGACTGCTCTCACATCCACTCTAAAGACCAGGCTGGAGCAGGGCCGCTGCTTTGACAACTTAATCTCTTCTTTTAAAGTGAATAAAAAAAACTGAATTGCCATGTGACAAAGGAGTTCTGATTTGACCTGAACAATCTTTCTCTTCTGGGTCGTTGGAGACACACTACTCCTTGAACCTGCATCCTCACCCTGAGAGAAACCTCGGCTCTGAGCTTCAGCAGTCACGTGGCTTCACATTGTCCACGCGTTGGTTAGAAGGGGGTCAGGCGGCTGAGCGGTTAGGGAATCGGGCTAGTAATCCGAAGGTTGCCAGTTCGATTCCCGGTCATGCCAACTGACGTTGTGTCCTTGGGCAAGGCACTTCACCCTACTTGCCTCGGGAGAATGTCCCTGTACTTACTGTAAGTCGCTCTGGATAAGAGCGTCTGCTAAATGACTAAATGTAAATGTAAATGTAGAAGGCAACACATGCGATGCAATGACTGTTTGTGCTCCGAATTATTGAATGGTATGCAGAGAGGATTATGAACGCCAGGGTTCACACAGGTACACCAGCAGAGCAAACAAATGTACATTATGTGATGTGTGTGTCCTCTCGATAGTAGAACGTCAAGGCAGAAATTCTTGCGCCCTGAAGAAGTGGCGTGTCTCTGAGCCCGTCTTGACACGAATAGCTAACTGAGCCTGGCAGCGTGACAGACACATCCTATAAATCAAGCTTGTATTTACATATGTGTTTATCACTCTGCTTTCGATTACCAAAGCTGATTGAGCAAGCTAGGTCTCGGAGTCGGTCTTTTCAGGACCTGCAGCTAACCGCCTCTCCTCGCTAACTGCCTTGGTATTTCATTGATGTTGATCTTATTCCCCTGGGGACGGCCTGCGATGCTGATGTGACTTGCCTTCCCATTTCTGTTCCGATGCCAAAATTACCCTGGGGTTAGAACACTGGGCGTGGTTTCTCACCGACATGCGGACACTGCCTGTGTGTTTGTGTGTGTGTGTGTGTGTTTGTGTGTGCCCATTCTATGGAACACATAATTATGGCTTGACGGCAACTCCGAGTCAAATATATAGTATCATTGGTTGTACTATGCACCTATATATACCTTCAAGAGAAATTCACAACTGACCCCAACATGGGTGTTCTCTCTCCCTCTCTGGTGGAATGAGTCAAAGATGACATTTGATCTTTACCTTTTCATTTTGGAATTCTAGAACTATGTTTTAGCAGTCAAATATTTTGTCTTGATTTGTGAGCGGGGCTTTGCAAAAAAATAAAAAATGTATGAGGCTTATTTACTCAAATCCCCCTTGGGCATTCCTCTAGTTCAACTACTGTATGTTTCCCTGGAGTCAGAGATTCACTTATGACTCACTTGAATCACCCACTCAAACGTTGAATCATCTTCAGTGAAACAAATGTGCCTGTGATCATTGTGGCCGAACTTGGCTAGCCTAAATAAGAGACCAACTGTATATATTACATCTCAGCTTTGTCTGTAATTATAACCATCACAGGAAACACTGCCAGGTGTTTGTGGATTTATACCTTGTGTAGCTTCCTTCAGTGAATTTGAGTTTGACTGACAGGCCTGTTTGACATCTGAGGAACTAGAAGAACAGCTTCTGTCCTGTGTGTTCTGGACAAACTCACGTGTGTGTGTGTGTGTGTGTGTGTGAGGACAGGGTGTGAGAACAAAAGAGAGAGGGTGGGGAGAGAGTGAAAGTCAGGCTGCAGCAGATAAGCTGGTGTGTGTGTGTGTGTTTGAGAAATGTGCACGTGTGTTTGGGAACGAGAGAAAAATAGTGAGATTAAATAAGATAAACTGAGTTTATCTTATTTTTTTCTGCTGTTTTTCTCCACTCAGGGAAGGCTGTTGAGCACTTCAATCATTCAGTGTTGGCAAAGACAAATATGATGAGTTTTTTAAACATATGGCATCTGAAAAACACATTAAGTATTTGTCAGAAACGTAGTGACACCTTACAGCTTTGGCTGGTTGCTGACGAGGGGCAAAGGGCAAGGTTTTCCCTTTCCACCAGCATGAAAGAGAGGGAGCCTTCAAACCTCCACAAGACTCTTCATTAGACTCCCCACTTCAGTCGTAATGCATTTCTCGTCAAAAGCTGGGGCACAATAAGTTACCCATTCACAGGAAGCCAGCGAGGTGGGGGGTGGGGGGGGGGGGGGAGGTTGGAGGCAAGGGACAGAGGGTGAGGAGGAAAAAAGAAAAACATATGCCTGTGCCAAACCCTCTTAAAGATAATTCGCATTATTCAAATAATTGCCCTCTGAAGGACAACTACACCATGTGAATGGTCCTCCTTCAGGTGCAATCACTAGTAGGAGCGGGCAGGCCTTGCTTTCTCACTCACCGCCATTGTTAAAGGAGCCATTCAGTGTCAGGGTGTCTCTTTATCTCTCTCACTCTCTCTCGCTCTCTGTCTCTCCTTCCTACACTCTGAGGGGAAAGTCAGAATAGGTGAAGCAGTGCTTTGCTAAACAAGGTGTGAAAGAGCCTTTGCGGACATATATCGATGATACCGCAATTAGAGCAGGTGCTGTGCATAGCATGCCCCTGAAGATAAGCTACGTTCAGTCGGTAATGGAGGTGTGGTGTGCTAGATAGATACATGACCTAAGGCTTGCATCTCGTCAAGTGTAGAAGACGGGAGGGTGGCAGGGAGAGAAAGGACATCTTTTGGCAGCCCTTCACCAGAAAGTTGTCAAAAGAGGGAGAAAGAAACAGATTAGAAAAACTATTGCTATTTTCTCAACAGTCAGCAGCAGTGGTTAAGGGTGTGTTCACATCCAGGGCCCCCTGCCTCTCATATTTTATTCATCTGTGATCACAACTAATCACAAGAGAAATGAATCAATAGCAACGCCATCGGGATGCTGGGATGGCACCCGCCCGTGTTGCTGCCACCCAGCACACCACTTCCCTTCTACCCCTCCCTTCGTCCACCCATCCCTGCACTCCCCGCAGCCTTGATCCTCATTCCTCCCTCTCTCCATCCTCTGAGTCTCCAGGCCTGTTGTTCACCCACGTCTAGGTGAAGGGTTTTTACCTCCCCAACGCGCCAGGCTTGGAGCAGCCCCATATGGCTGGGATCAAAGGTGGGGCTGGGTGCACGGTTCTGCTTGGTTGGCAGCCACCGCCGTTAATTAGAAAACAAGATCAGAGGCGGTATTAAAATCCAATTAAGCCCGTATGAACAGATTGCCAAGTGATGTTCACTAATGCATTACTGAGCACCATGCAAATTTTTGTGGAAGCGTTTGGCTTTGTGGACGCATGTGTGCATGTTGGTAGTGGTGTGCATGAGGGTGTCACCTGCTACCTTGTCAGCCCACTGGCACACCCACAGGATGTTTCCCCTTTAATGCATGATTTCATCCACTGTCAGGCAGCAGACATTTCAGAAGCTATGAAAACATTCAGATTGGTTCTCTCAAACACGATATGGAATTATCGATCGCCCTCTAATCATAATGGTCTTCATTGTCTCCTCGCACAGAGCCAAATCATTTGGATTGCTAACAAATTGAGAGCATGTAGGGGTACTGAACCAGAGTCATTTAGATGTGGCGTCTCCTGTACTGCATTTATCTAGTCCATCAGACCACACAACCAATCCTGATAGCCAAGACTCAAAACCAATCAGCCAGGACAAATTAGCTAGTTTGAGAGTACTGAAAAGGTGACTTACTACAAAAAGCATTAAGAGGAATGTTGCCATGCTCGTGATTCATTAGTGGCTCCCAGGCCATGAGACCCAGAGGCAGACAAGTGGATCCAGCTGGTGGCCTGTGGCCTCCATGCAGCCATGTTAGTGACAAGGGCTGTTCACAAGGCCTGAATAGAACCACGGCGAGCTTCAGAATAACATTCTGATTGGAAGTCAGGAAGCACATTCTCAAGAGACGGAAATTGCTACCATGTAGAGCAGCCACACAAACTTGGCACAATGTCAACCATGCTCAGAGGGTGATTGGTTTTATTCATTACATGAAATCAGGCCCAAAGTATACACACCAACTCAAGCTTGAATATACTGTGTGTGTATTCAAAATAGTGTCTGGGACCAACCATCCCGATTTATCAATTGGCATTCATAACAGTATAACCCAACGGCAAAGTTTACAAGATTGAACGATAACGAACGTGAATAAAAATGGTTTTATTGAAAGTTACAAGACATCATTGCAAGTTGGTTTGGTCATCTCCCTGAGCTTGAAACCTGAGGTGGAGGAAAACATCCATCAGTGTAAGACCTTGTGAACCAGGGTCACCTGTAGATGGTCAGCAAGTTAAGCCTCAACACATGGGTGCATGGAGCTTACCTGGAGAGGGCAGGTTTACTTTGGATGGAATCGTTTGGGCTTCTTGCCTTGAGCTCCACTGGAAACATCAGGTGGATCCTGTACCCGAACCTTGTGGTCTTTCCACATCGGAAGCTGAGGAGCCCATTCATCGCTTGAGACTGGTACGTAAGGGTAGGGCATCCGCAAATAGTGGGAATCTCTCCAGTGGTCGGTGCCATGCTCGTAGTTACTGCTGAAGTGAGTGAGGGTGCCTGGAGGTAGTTTCCCTCTTACAAAGGGGAGATATTGGTCCTCATGGCTTGACCAATGGGGCTTCAGTGGTGTGGATTCAGTAGAGTCCTCTTCAGGGCGCTGTGGTTGAGGTGATTCTTGAGACACGTCAGTCTCAAAGACTTCCTCCCCGTGCTCATACTCAGCCTTCAGGTGGGAAAGTTCACCAGGTACAAATTCACTGGAATCTGTGGGGGGCATCGGCTCAGGCTTCTGTGACCACATCCTGACTTTAGGGGCCCTCATGGGTTCCTCCTGCTTGGCTGAGCCAGAGGACTTTTTGGCAGAAGAACTTTGAGAGCCCTTAACAGGTTTCCTCACACCAATGCTTGCGTCTTTAAACTCTGGTCTCTCAGCTTTGCCCTTCCCAGAGATGGTGGAACCCCGAATACCAGAGCTGACAGATGCATTCCCAGGGAGGCCTGTATAAGCAACAGCCGCACGATGCAGAGAGTCTGAGGACTTTGAACGGGCTGGGGAAACCCGAGAGCCATGTGATGGGGCAGGTTTGGAGACGTGGAATGGGGCAGGTTTGGAGACGTGGAATGGGGCAGGTTTGGAGACGTGGAATGGGGCAGGTTTGGAGACGTGGAGAGGGGCAGGTTTGGAGACGTGGAATGGGGCAGGTTTGGAGACGTGGAGAGGGGCAAGCTTGGAACGCTGGGAAGGGGCAAGCTTGGAACGGTGGGAAGGGGCAAGCTTGGAACGCTGGGAAGGGGCAAGCTTGGAACGCTGGGAAGAGGCAGGCTTGGAACGCTGGGAAGAGGCAGGCTTGGAACGCTGGGAAGAGGCAGGCTTGGAACGCTGGGAAGAGGCAGGCTTGGAACGCTGGGAAGAGGCAGGCTTGGAACGCTGGGAAGAGGCAGGCTTGGAACGCTGGGAAGAGGCAGGCTTGGAACGCTGGGAAGAGGCAGGCTTGGAACGCTGGGAAGAGGCAGGCTTCAGGTTGATGGGTATGCCTTTAATAGCTGGTTTTCGCACACTAGGGGCAACATGGCCCAGACTTGAACCAGCAACCAGTCCTGTGGCAGGGGAGGCATGCACAGCAGTCCTGGCAAGACCAGCAGCAGCTACCTTCTCCTCTTTCTGCTGAGCCCCTCCAGCAGGATACGTAGGTCTCAAGACAGTAAACAAGGAAACAGGGGAAGCATTCCTGGAGCTGCTACTGGGTTTCTTCCTCAAAGAAAGCTGACGGCTCAGAGGGAACCTCTCGTCTACAGATTGGTTGGTGACCGGACCTGGTCCATAGCCGCCATTGAAAGCACCATGGGCCGGGTTCAAACTTCTCAGAGGAGACCAATGTATGCCTGGAGGGAGTGAGAGCAAGACGTGAGCGATCAGGCTGCGGTGTGTTCCACGTGTGCGACGGTGTGTTCCACGTGTGCAGTGTGTTCCTTCAGCCTGGAACTTCTTACCTTGGTCACCAGCATAGCAACGAACACTCCAGCTCAGCAAAACCAGACAGAGTCCGCTGTGGAAGACAGAAACATTTAGTATTTCATTTCATTACCACTTTCTCTTCTCCTCTTCCTCTTCCCCCCCCACAGTCTGGACTTTCACATTGACAGTTAACACACCATTTTCAACAGCCAAATAATTGGATTAAGGCATTGAGCTTCACAAAAGGTGCATAGGTCAATGATCATAAACAACAAGAACAATGTGGGTAGCCAAAACATGAAGCATACATTGTGAAAAGTAAATACGAGCATCACCTTGTCATGAGACTGGCAGCCATGATGATCCAAAAGTAATAGTTCAGGTAAAGTCAGGTAGTTTAAGTAGGTAGGCTACATGTGGTGGACAATCAGAATGTGATTACATGATGGAGAACAGCTGTTGATGGAGTCTGACAGGAGGGCAATTGTTAACCCTGTAAGACCCCTGGTTGTAAAGGTACAACTTTTAGCTCTCTAATTGCTAATTTCTTTTTTTTGAAAGACCACATTTATCCAATGGCATTGCAAGGCAAGACAATAGGACCCATTGGCTATGTAAATGCTAAAAATAAAAAAAATAAAAAAATAAAAAAATAAAGAAAATGCTATTTATTTGTTTTTGTATTGGGTAAAATTGGGTAAACACAACGATGGTTGGTTGTGAACCTTTGGGTCATGTGACCCGAATCCAAACAAAAGATAACCCCTCGCGCCCCTCCTATGTCATCTTTGCACAACTATTAACCTGCATAATATGCCCTGTAAAAAAAAACTGAAAAGTTGGTGTATCGTGAGACTAATAATTCTTTTAAAGTGGGGTCTAAACCAAGGGGCATTCAAAAACAAACACTGCTTCTAATGAAAAGATATCATGGATGTGTTGAACTTGCTTTATGATAACGTTTTCCATCCTGATGTATCGTTATGTTTGAGCAGTGGCCAAACCAAACAAAATCAATACAGCATCCATCACTCTGACATTGCTTGATGTCGTTAATGGACAGTGGGCTTCCTAATTCATTGAACAAATCACTTTCCAAAGACTCTCCATTGATCTTTAATTAGGGGTGGCTGTTAATCACCTTTATGACTCTCTACCTGGCACAGTAATAGCAGCACTGCAAGGCCAGACTGTGGCCTCTGCAGAACAGCAGCATCAGCAAGACTGCATGCTTACTGCAGTTCACTGTGTTTGTTGTAAACACACTGTCGAATCCATCAGCCACTGTGTCTCGGATGTCTGATTCTCATTTAAAAGGTTTGGAAGGTAGCTTCTTGTAACACCGAATATGATAGTTCTTTGTCTGTTTTTTTTTCTCTGCTTGGATGCGAGTGAGTTGACCGGAACCCCAGCTACAGTGAGTGCACAGTCTCTCAGGTTCTCAGAAGACAGAGTATAACCCACAGGAAAAAAAGGCAATTAAGTTGGGCCAGCTCCACACACCTGTCACAACACAGGTTAAGAAGGGATCAAATGCGAAGCGAGACAAAAACAGCGCCGCTCTCTCCCCCTTGCCCCTCAGCCGCTTTGAGTCGCCCTCTTTTTATCCTCCAGTACTCGGGACATAAAACAAGGGTCACCCCTCTTGTCGGACGACCCTTCCCCCACCAATCCTTCCACCTCCCTCTCTCCTCATTCACGCACGCCTTCATTAGGGGGCACACAGACCCTAGACTGCGAGCCTTGTCTGCCTTCCTGTAAGGGGGTCAGGTGGCTGAGCGGTGAGGGAGTCGGGCTAGTAATCTGAAGGTTGCCAGTTCGATTCCCAGCCGTGACAAATTATGTTGTGTCCTTGGGCAAGGCACTTCACCCTACTTGCTTCGGGGGGAATGTCCCTGTACTTACTGTAAGTCGCTCTGGATAAGAGCGTCTGCTAAATGACTAAATGTAAATGTAAATGTAATGGCTGCTGGGTCTCCATGTCTTCACATGAATAGGGCTTCTGCTCTTCATTCGGGATGGAACACACCGGAGGACAGCGTTTCACATGGACTGTTTGTCAAGTCTCAAAGTGTATTAACGCCCAGGTGTTACTTACTTTGTGTCTTGTCGCTGGGATTCTCTTTGTGGTGAAGGTTGGGAAGTGAAAAAAATACTCTAAAGCAAGGGTCTTCACCTTTCCCTGGAGAGCTACCTGGCTGTTTTCCCTCTGATCCCAGTTGTTAAACCCGCTAATTATTAGAATCCTGTGTGCTTGATTAGCGTGCCAGATCAGTGTTGGAGTACCTGCAGTGGTGTAGCCTTCCAGAAACAGGGTTAGAGAGCCCTTCCATAACGTGTGACTATGACACAAAGAAATAATGTGAGGTTCCCATTCAACACAGTTTTGAAAATCGTATTTTTCTTTGCTTTTGTACACATATGGATTAACATTTGACAGTACAGTCAACTTTGCCGAATGGCCTTCTTCAACGGATTGTTAGACAAAGAAAGATATCTCTTTCTCCTTAACCGTGTCATAGATAAAGAACTGTGAAAACATATTTAGATGTCTGACCATAAAAATACAGAAAGAGGAGTCAAGACAGTGTGTGGAGATAATAGGAAGAAGAAGAATAAAAACAGATAATATCTTCACACTTGAGTCCCTCTCATCTTTTCATTAAGATAGAAAAAAAAAAATTTGATTCACCTTTGACATAAAAAACTGCCATAGAACTTTCATCTCCAAGAGAGAAATCTTATCAAATGATTTTCTGTGGAAGCTGTACAGCGTGAGAGCATTATCAAATTACTCTAATTGTGGAGAGATATCGATAGTGACTTCCGTGATTTATCTCTCCCCACAATCTCTCCTTTATTCTCAAGAGAAATCCTTCCCCTGATCTGAACATCTATTGTGGAACGAACATCATATCATTAAACCACAGAGAAGTCCTCCATTTCCTTCTCCTATTCCACTGCATAGCTCAACGCTTCCCCCCCCCTATCTACAGGATGTGTATGGACTAGTGTCAGACCCTACCCCCAGCCACAGCAAACTGCATCAGTTGCCTTGTGATTAACGCACAATAAAAGAATGTGAAGGCCTAAAGAAACAGCAGGAGAATCTGTCCAGTGAAAGATGGGTGACGACGAGGCCTATAATTAAACCAGTCTGCACACGATGAAGGCAGATCACACTGTCGGGCCATGGCTTCACAGCCAGTTTGTTTTTACAACATAATTACAGTCCAAATCAAATGAGAAAAATTGAATATTTCCCCACGACGAGCATGTGTCCAATGTCAACAATGGCGTGGGGGAACGGTGGAGGGGGGAGCGCCCGGGGGGGGGGGGGGGGGGGGGGGGGCACTGGAGCCAGCCACCCCACTGCAGTAATCTACCTGTGTCAGGTTGCTCAGAGGAGGTCTGACTGCTCTGGCAGGACTCAGATGAGGGATGCCAGGGAGAGGTGGATGGATGGAGGTAAGAGGGGCATAAGGTGGGGAGTCAGGTGGCTGAGTGGTGAGGGAATCGGGCTAGTAATCCGAAGGTTGCCAGTTCGATTCCCGGTCATGCCAACTGACGTTGTGTCCTTGGGCAAGGCACTTCACCCTACTTGCCTCGGGGGAATGTCCCTGTACTTACTGTAAGTCGCTCTGGATAAGAGCGTCTGCTAAATGACTAAATGTAAATGTAAATAAGGTGAAGAGGTGGATGGAGAATGAGTCAGCACAGAGAGACAGAATTGAAAACACGGACGAGAGCTTGAGGAAGGGGTTGTGTACGAGAGGGAGGGCGAGGGACACCACTGGACACGCGAGGGAAAGGATTAGAACGAGCTTTCATATGCAGGCCGAAGGCAGGGGTTTTAGCATGAATAAAAATAAACGTTACGCTTGACTCTTCCTCTGTAGAGAGGTGTCAGGTAGAGTGTTGGAAGAAGCGCACTGTTGCAACCCGTGGAGTTGTGGATCAGTGTTGTAAGGATAAGGACAAATCTGCGTGAAACTGGATTAGATCAGGTGGCGTTCCGCTCTGGAGTCAGGGGGGGGGGCTATCATCACAGCTCATCCTACCAGACTGCACTTTCAACAGGGATGCTCCTTGGGTGGGTGGGCTCAAGTAAACCAGAGTGTTGCAACATTGAACAATAGACTCCAGTTTTTCTGTTACTCTTGTATGAACAATGCAACCCAGCAAAGGAGCTGATTATAGGAGAGCCTCAGTTTAAAATTTCTGGTTTGAAATGCGTAGCTTTTAATACCGGATGACACGGTCTAGTCTCCACTAAAAGTGAAAAAAAAACTCCCCAGTATGTCGTACGCATTTCCTGTGCTTACTTCCACCATCGCCAAGACCACAGATCCTTTGTTCTGCTGGGTCCGAGAGCCCTCCAGGGAACGGCGTCTTCCCCTGCTCACAGCTGGCGAGTGACCACCGTGCGACCACACTGCTCGCTGTCACCCGACCGCCTTTCTAAACAGCTCTCTCTCCACCCTCCATCCCTCCATCCCTTCATCCCTCTCTCCAGTTCCCAGGGGCAGCAGCTGGGCCTTATTTGCTCCGGTCTCCCTCTCTTCCGCCCCGGGGGGGGGGAGGGGGGGCGTGGCCTAGCCTGCCTGTTGGGCGGCCGACGTGTGATTGGGCCCTGGTCGGGGCCAGCAGATTAGTGAGTGTCTCTGGGCTGGTGAGGCTCCAGGGACCTGGTGCCCTGTGATCCAGAGGGAAGCCAGGACTGTGGCGGTTCTGTGTGGTCCAGACCCGAACCGCCTCTCCCTCTGACACCCTGTTCCCCAAGGACGTGGTTTTTCTCCACACGGTGATTTCAGAACTCTCCCTCTCTCTCCGGCTCTCTGTCGGAGGCCACATCTCTCTGCCCGGTCCTTCCTGAGGAGGAGAAGACAGGACTTCCTCACCACTGTCGCTAGAGACCACTTTTTCTCCCATGATGTTTTTGGTGCAAACGCACGGTGGCCCTCCGTGACGACGTCTGCTTAAAAGGGATCTTTTTAACTGTATGTCAGACATGAACTATGACATTGGCTGTTGGTGGCCAGAGTGGCCCTGAAGGGATGCCTTTAGGGGCATCTGTGTGGCCTGTGATTACTGCAGTGTGAGAGAGGCGGGAGGTCGGAGGGGTTAAACCAGCTTCGGGGAGGGCAGCCGTAGATGGGAGCTCTGGGAATGTCTTGTCTTTTCACCACAACATGTCTGTTGTCCAGAAGAGCAGAGACAGAATCGGACCTGGCAAGCAGATGTCACACACACTGTGGAACATAGCACGCAAGCATGCACACACCAACACACACACCCACACACATACAGGCACACAGACGCACACTACACAGTGACACACACATGCTGAGACGGTTGAGTTGAGGTAAGAGTAGATTCCTCACTGTTTGCCTTTTTCATACTAACACTCTGACAAACACACGCTCATTCTCTCTCTGTCTGTCATGCAACGCCATGTCCTAGAGGCAGAGGCGAGGATAGGCTTGACTAGTGTTGGCTTCACATCAAGACTTGTCTAAAGAGCGGCTGCTCTTCCTGCCAGAACTCATTTATCGAGAAGCAGTCTGGGACTCAACGGAAAATTAAGGGTAATGCCCACAGCAAACACCAACAGTAATACTGTTACTTTGCAGTTTAACATACACTTACGAGCTGCTGTCAGTCTCAATATCAGCTCCTGGAAGGTTCGGCAGGATAAGTGCATGTGAATTTGTATTCAGTATGGAGTATTTCTTTGGTCTGTTTGTTTTGAATCACCAAACATTTCTTTGTCAAATGAATACAAATGAATACAAATGAACTGTCCGTGAAATTATCTCTCCGCCTCACCTCAAGAACCCTACGGCAACAGGTTCTGATTGGCTAGGAACTCACATTTGGAACCCTGGATCTTTTTCTCTTGTTTTCCACCATGCAGACCGAGCTGGCTGGATGGAATAAATACCACACAGAAACTGGTCACCACATACAGCTCTGGAAAAAATTAAGAGACCACTGCACCTTTTTCTTTCATTTAAAAAAAAGTTGAGAAGGACGATTCTGAGTGAGGAACAGAAGGGTAAAATGTGCAGTGGCTTCTGAAATTTTACCCTTCTATTCTTCACTCAAAATGTTCCCTCTCAACTTTTTTAAAAATGAAAGAAAAAGTGGTCTCTTCATTTTTTTCTTCCAGAGCTGTATACTCCCAGCCTGCCCTCAAGAGCAGGTCTTGGTGATTGTTAGAATCTGAATAGGCCATGGAGTGTGCTGGGCTGGTGGTCCCCTTCTCTTAAATCATTCTTCTCACTGAAAAGGCCCACCTGCTGGATAACAAGACGCTGGCCCAACAGGAAATGAGGTAATGAAGTTTCTCGGATGGTTCACAATGGGAAAAGTGTCCAATACCATAGAAGGGGCAGGTGTTATGAGGGCACCATAGGATCACATAAGTAACACTAACTTAGAGCTGGTTATTGTGTAGACTGATTGAATTTTTTATTTAAATTATAAATGTCATAATGGAAGTTGGACAATAATGATGATAATGACTACAAACATGATAGGGCAATTGCAACATTTATTGGATTTGTTGACTTTCTCGTATTGATCTTTTCAACACATTACAAAAATACATATATGTTTAAAACAGCCTATTGACTGTTCTAAAACATTTTTTTTTCACAACGATGCACTCCCTCAAAAAAGAAGGAAAAAAAGGAAAAAGAGTTTTGTACAAAGAGCGAAGTAGTGAAAAGAGAAAGATGTGAAAATGTGTTAAAATTACAATTTTAAGTGCGATCACAAGAACTTCAACCAACCATGAGATAAAACAATGTTGTCCATGAATGCCTTTTAAGATTCTTTTTTAAAAGCATCACACCCCAAAAGCCATTGCATAATCCCCAGCCCAAGATTCATCTGTGTTTATGGATGCTATCAATTTTTGTATTTTTTATCATCCACAACAGCATATTTTTCCCGGAATCAACTATAAACATAATAGGCCTACATTGATAAAAACGTTTGTAGAGAATTACATTTTAATTGGGTCTACGAAATATGACTGTTTCCACCACTTTTGTAAAATGTCGCATTTATCAATTTTAAATATACACTGTGTATACTTATAGGCTACAATGAACAAAAATAATTACAGAAAAATTTGTTACAAGTCTTTAAATCCCTCCACCAACAAAAACACACAAATCCGACCGTTATGGCGTTCACAAAACATCTGAAACCAAAATCATTGAAAGAAAGAATAATACTTTTATCATTTCAAACACATACACAAAGGATTTTGTCAATGGCATACTTCAGCACTGTAAACATATCGTAAGACTGCATGTCCTTGTATGGATTAACTTTCTGGTTTGTTTAGAATTTCTCCTATTCACTGTCAGCAGTGCAATGGGTCAAAGTTCAACTCTTCCTTGGTGGGCAGAATTAATGCATAGCTGTTCTCAGAGGCATTCAGACTCATTTACAGGCTACCAGACCTGGGTCAATAGTATAGATTACTTAAACGTATTTTAATATAATTAATGTGTGTTTGATTTGGGTCCATATTTCGTTGAATTGGCTTTAAGTCAAGTTAAATTAAGTGCACCACAACACAAGTTTTTGCTAATAGTAATGTAC
The DNA here is from genome assembly GCF_038355195.1 of Osmerus mordax. NCBI lineage: Eukaryota > Metazoa > Chordata > Actinopteri > Osmeriformes > Osmeridae > Osmerus > Osmerus mordax. The sequence goes on along the minus strand of NC_090057.1, from coordinate 4,746,300 downwards.
TCAGATAAGCATGTTTTTGTGGAGGCTAAAAACCTGTTTTTACCCCCCAACTGTTTTCCATCTCCTCAGTCAACCTAATTCATTCTGAGAAGGTATCAAGGTGTCATTTTGCCCTCCAACAGTAATTTGATATAGAAGACTATTGTCTGTCAAATCGAATGATATCATAAAATAAAGCTCTAAAAGTTAAGTTTGCTAGATTACTCAATATCTGAGATGTAAAGATATATACCTGGTGAATAGGGTCAGAGATAGCTGTCCTATGAAACAACTGAGCAAGCCTGATAGGCAAGCAATACGCTACATAAAGATGGTAGATGTAACTTCAATCTCGCTTAATGTTCGTCCTCTCTCTCTCATTCCCTTCAATCAGATCTGACCAGTGGACTTGCATTTGGGTAAAAACACACTTTTCATAAGCTTTCAATTTCATTTGAATGGCTTTGACCCTTACTCAGGACTCTCCCCTTTGGTCTTTATCGCTCTATCACTCTTTCTTTCTGTGTTTCTGCCTGACTGTCTTTCATTTCTTTCTTTCAATCTTACATTTTCACCAGTAGAATGATCTAATCAGAACCCAAGGTCACATGGTCATCACTCAAAGATGCTGTGTCGGAAATTACCATAACTCAGCCAGCATTTTTTATTTTTATTCATTTCACAAAAATGCAGGGAGGGACGAAGTGTATGTGTGTGTGTGTTTGTGTGTGTGTGTGTGTGTGTGTGGTGGAGGTGGTAAGAAAAACGATTGTAAACCCTAAAAGTCACGAACACACCTTAGTGTCTCCAAATCTATTATTGGAGAGTTAAATCCACATCACTCTGAGTGGGGGAATGAACAGTCTCCCGTTTCCAAAGCAGCTCTAATACACGAAATCTGAGTTACTGAACTGTGAAAATACACCGTCGGCTAAAGGCTTAGAGCACACGCAGATGAAATACACGCGCTGATGAGGAATTTCATTCGAAACCGTTCGGCAAATCCTGAGGGGATACGAGGAGTCACCCAAGTCAAAAAGAAATTCACATACATACAGATTTTTTTTTCTGAAGTGGAATGTATGTACGAAGATGAAGATGAAGTGGTACGTTTGAATCTAATGGAATGGATTGGCTTTGATTAAACACACTCAGGTGTCGTAGGGGGACCAGTCTCTATAGTCGTGTCCGATGTAAACAGCGTAGCCTTAGGAAGCGCTTTAGAGAAGATCGGTATTGCTGTCTTCTGGTGAGTCTTCTAAAACGACATTGTACATACTTTTTACTCAGGACAGATAGACAACACAAAAAGCTTCTTCCCCTGATTGTTTTAGTACAGTGCCCCTTCAGAATGGAAATGGTGTTTGGGCATAATCTCTCTTCTCTTAATTGTTTTAACAAAATGAAATATTTACATGGCATAAACAAATTACAGGACTGTTCTCTTTCCCAACAATTAGATTAAAAAACTTTTTTTTAATCTTAAATATCCCCAGTGTGGTGTTCTCTTACATGTGTCTTAGAGAATCACGTGCCCTCCTCATGTTTCCAAACTGGGACAGGATTTGCAGCGGCAGTATTACTGTTGCAGTTGCTGTACATTTGCAGTGCACATGCTGATTTTAAGAGTGACAATTTGTCATTTATAAAATTGACTGTGCCCCTTTTTAGATTCCCAAGACTACATAGGATTTTTTAAATCCCAAAATGTATATTTGATATATATTTTTTGTCATAATTGACATTCAGTGCTTCATGTCTGTAATAATATGGATTGTTATCCGCGGGGTTGACCTAAGAAGATCTAGAAAACATCTATCATTACTTTTAGGAGTTGACCGCTTCACACAAACACTCTTACAGGATATGACAAGATTCCTTACAGGAAAATAAAATGTTAAACAAAATCTACTTTCTATTTCAGGGTGACTAGATTTCCAGTTATAATTTTTAGAAAACGTTTTAGCACATTTTTAAAACTAAGTCCATATGAAACCCCACAAAGATGCACCTGCACATGCAAAATATTACAAAAAATCCAATAAATACAGAAATTATTGCACAGTAGAAAGGCTCCACAAATCCAGCAATGAGCGAATCCTCAGACGGTTTCCAGGAAACACTAAATTAGACGTATCAGATGACGTCTCCTTAAAGTTTCCCTTTGTTTACATTTCTCAGGTGGCAGTTTCTGTGACAGTGAAAAAAAGAAAGGAAAAAACATCGAAATTGTCTCAAAATTATTGAGGAGAAAGATTATCCAGCCAAGTCCCATAACGAAGGAGAGGGAATGGCTTCTGAGTCTCTGACACGGCCTACAGAACCCAGGGCTCAGCCTCGATCGGCCTGCTCCAGTTTCACCTCGTTGGACATCAAGTGTTCTCCATGCCACTTCTTCATGTGTTTCTCCAGGGTGCTGTAGACGCTGAAGGGCATGTGGCAGATGTCGCAGCGGTACACCTCCTTCCCAAACTGCCCGTGGGTCTTCATGTGGCGCGTCAGCTTGGAGCTCTGGGCGCACGCGTAGCTGCACAGGTCGCACTTGTAGGGCCGCTCCCCCGTGTGGCTGCGCCGATGCACCGTCAGGTTGCTGCAGTTCTTGAACACCTTGCCGCAGTACTCGCACGTGTCGCTGCGGCGGTTCTCCTTGGAGCTGGGGGGTCGCCCCGGCCCGGGACCCCGCAGGAGGTGAGGGGTGCTGCTGCCGCTGCGCCCCGAGGCGCCCCCGCCCTCCAGCAGCTCTCCAGGGGGGGTGGAGAAGCGCAGGCTGCCTGTCTCAGAGGACGAGTGCTCGGAGGACGTGCCGAAGGGCGACTGGCGAGCGTCTGTGAAGCCCAGGAAGGGCTCCCTGATGAAGTGGCGGGAGGCGGCGTAGCCAGCCAGCAGCTGGGAGTACACGTTCTCTGGGGATATGAGCGGGACCGGGGGCAGTTCCAGCTCCTTCTCCACCTTGATCCTCTTGTTGTTGTTGGGGTTGGGGCTGGTGATGGGGGTGGGTCTGCGGTGGAACAGCCCGGTGAAGGAGTCTTCTGATGCGCTGATCCTGCCGTTCATGACGGGCCTCCCCTCCCTCTCTCTCTCCTGGACCCGCTCCGTCTCGCCCCTCCCTGAGTCTCCCTCCCTCCCCTCCCCTCCCTCCCCATTTGACTGCCTCTCCAGGCTTCTCTTGTTGGGGTTCAGTCTCAGATGATTCTCCAGGTGGTTATATGGGAGCATGATGCCCCCCACTACACTCTCTGCCCTTCTCTCCCCCTCCAGGGGCTTGTCCTCTGGGGCCGTCCTGGGTCTGTGCTCCCTGCTTCGGCCAAACTCGGAGTCCTCGCTCAGGTTGGACTCTGGCCTGCTGCCGTTTCTCAGCTCTTCCTCGTCTTCTTCCTCCTCCTCTTCCTCCTCCTCCTCCTCTTCCTCCTCCTCATCGTTCTCCGCCCCCCTGCCGTCTCCCTCTCTGCTCTTCTCATCCCCCTCTCCTCCCTCGCCTCTCATCCCCTGTTCGGGTGAGCTGCCCATGGAGCCAGACTTGTGCATGTGGGTCTTCATGTGTCTCTTCAGCTTGCTGGCCTGGGAGCAGGCATGGTCACACAGGTGACACTTGTAGGGCCTCTCTCCCGTGTGGCTGCGCCTGTGAACAATCAGGTTGCTCTGGAATTTGAAGGTCTTCCCGCAGAACTCGCAGGACTTGGATTTGGCCTGGGCCTGGTTCTGGCCCTGGGAGGGGCTGCTCGCGCTCCTCTGAGGAGTGGGGGGCTGGGGGGGGTAGCTGAGGAAGGCGGGGGGCTTGGAGCCCGGCTGAAAGAGCGTGGGGCTGAGCAGACGGTGCATGGAGGGGACGCGGGTGGGCGAGAGGGGGGGCGTGGGGCCCCCGTTGTTGGCCGTGTTGCCCGCCAGCTCCCTCAGCCGCCTGGAGAAGTCCATGGAGGGCGGCTCCATGGGGGTCAGGCGCATCACCCGCTCAAAGGCGCTGGGGTGCTGGGAGAGCAGCCCCATCTCCTCCGGGCCCAGCCGCTCCAGGGGGTGCCTCGGGGGCGGAGGGGGGCTGACGAAGGGTGGCGTGGCGGGCAGGCGGGCCTCCAAGTACCCCGGGGGAGGACCGTGGTCCCGGAGGAGGGGGGCCGCCATGCGGAGCAGGTGGAAGGGGTTGGAGGTGTCCCCCAGGAAGGTGGGCATGGGGGAGCGGGGGAGGCCTTCGACCCCCGGAGGAGGAGGGAGGGCCATGCGGGGGGTGAGGGACATGCTGGAGGGGTGCGTGTCCAGGTAGATGCGGATACCATGGGTGTGCTGGGCGTGCTGGAGCAGGAACCAGGCGCTGGCAAAGGCCTGCTTGCAGGTGGTGCAGATGTAGCTAGAAGGCTCATCTTTACCTAGGTGGCAGGAGAGAGAGAGGAATGGAGAGGGAGAAGGGGAGAGAGAGATGAGAAAGGGGAGGGGGGTCAGGGAGAAGGGGAGGGAGAGAGAGAGAGAGAAAAAGAAGCGAGGATAGTTAATAGACATTCAGGCAGGATCATGGATGCCTGCCAGTATGACTAACATCAGAAAAATGCATTTTCCAACTGAGTGACAGTTAACAGTTAACCAAATCAGCATTGACTGACTGACTGACAAAACAAAACAACACAAAAGCAGCATCCATAGCCAAAAGCCTGTTCCCTCAGCCCTCTACACCCACACGTCAACAACAACAACAAACTACTGAAAGAGAGGATGTAGAGACAAAGTCATTGCCTTGTTCTTGCAGGTCATTAGGCTAGCTGGTAGCTCCACCACAGTGTTCTCTAATAGCCTGTGTAAAAGTGTTGTTTAGAGTCAGGGAGGCGCCCTAGAATGAGGCAGCTATATGAACTATGCATATGAGGTTAGAGATCACAGTAAGGGAAAAGCGTAGTATGTTTGTGAGTGGGTGTGTGTGTGTGTGTGCATGTGATCTTGTGAATGAGTGTCTGTGCGCATATGCGTGCGTGCGCGTGTGCATGTGTGAGTGAGTGCGTGCATGCGTTTTCGTATGTATGCGTGTGTGTGTGTATGCCTGGGACTGTGTGTCATGTGGGTGTGTGTGTCTATAGGCTAATGCAGATGGCAGGTACAGCCCTCAGGCCACAACACATTATGCTAATCCTTATGTCAGCTGTGCTTTCATATACAGCTCCATCCCATCAACACCGAGCCGATTTCCATATGGAGATATGAGGAGAGCAACCATGGGGAAACAGATAGGGCATAGGCCTATGGAGCGGGGGTGGGGGTGTGTCTGTGTGTGTGTGTAGGGGGGGGTGGGTAGTATGTCACAGAGAGACAAAGAGAGGGAAGGAAAGAGGGATGAGGGGCGGGAAAGAGAGGACGATGGGGTAGATACGTAAAATGCAGATGCTTCTCGTCTCAACACAGCGCCCACATAAAATAGCTGTTACGTCGGTGGCGTGATGACTGAAAAGCTATGCGGTCCTCACACACACGCACGCGCGCGCACACACACACACACTGCGTCTTCTCTGATAAATCGCCCGTTTAAATCGTGAAACTTAATAATGCCAAATGAATCTATCACTCTGGCGTAGCCTGTCTGTGAGTCATAAAGGCCTTGATTTGGACGTGTAATTGGAGGCAGGCTAATGTGGCGAGGTCGTGTTGCATGGCTCCCAGCCTGTGCCTGCTCCACCAGGCATCTGCATCCACTTTATCATGTGTGGCTACTGCCAGAGCTGGAGCGGGCTCCAGCAGTATGGTGGTCCTCGGTCCCACGGAGAGCAGTTTAGCCTGAAAGACTTTAGTGATCAAGGGTAGAGCCTATAAGATGGCCGCCTGCCTCCAAGTAATCCTGTTTCCGTGGAATGTAGAACGCACGGCCGCCCGCTAACGAAGTATGCAGACGCACTCTCTCTTCACCTTGGTGTCTTTCACCCATACTTGCTGACCCTTACACACACACACACACACACACACCGACAGACACACAAACACTCGCACACACACACACTCTCTCTCTCTCTCTCTCTCTCTCTCTCTCTCTCTCTCTCTCTCTCTCTCTCTCTCTCTCTCTCTCTCTCTCTCGCACACACACACAGGATCCCTCTCTGTCTCTCCCACACAGACGCACACAAGTCATGGAGAGCAGCCTGACGTTAAATCAGTGTCTACCAGCTGCTGGCTTCTTTCTGTGATTGGTCCGAGCGTTCCCGGGGGGGGCGGGGTCAGTATGTGTTAACGAGCAGCTCATTTACGGCTATTGTTTTTTTAGTCATTAGTGGAGACTTCCTAGCAGCCGTCACTCACACGTGCGTGTGTGTTTGTCTGTGTGTGTTTGTGTGTGTGTTTGTGTGTATGTTTGTCTGTGTGTGTTTGTGTGTGTGTGTGGCGGGCTGCCTGCCTGTGTTTAGCTTGGCCAGGCATCACACCGACGTTTGGCAAGAGAGTGCTGGAAAGCGTACAGCGTGGACAGAGGAGGAGAGGAGGAGGGAAGAAGGAAAGGAGGAGGAGACTGGGAGGAGGAAGGGAGGATAGGAGGAAAGGAGAAAGAGGAGGGAGGAGGGGAGGAGGAAAGGAGGAGGAGACTGGGAGGAGGAAGGGAGGATAGGAGGAAAGGAGAAAGAGGAGGGGAGGAGGAGAGGACAGGAGGGAGGTAAAGAGAGAAGTTGAGGATCCTGGACCAGACTCCACAACCTGCTGTGGAAGATGAAATATAAACAGATTCTGGCGTGTATTATCACTGGATATATCGGGATGCCTTATTAAAGCTGGGTGAGATTAAAACAGATATGATTGTGCGAACTCAGATCATAAGAGATAAGATTACAACCTCCTCACTCTGTTGAGGGAGTTTCCCCCCCAAAGAACCTGTGTGCCTTTTTGCATGTGTGATTGTGCATGCACGTGTGTGTGAGTGATTGGCCAGGCATGCACATACTTGTGCGTGTGCGTTTGTGCTGGAGCGTTATCACGGATGTGTGTGTGTGATTGCGTGCGGCCGTGCATGAATTGATTTGCGTGTGGCTACCTAAACAAACCGTGTATCCCCCTCACATTTGCATCTTGTCACATCTTACACAGGGTGCCATATGCTGTTAAAAGAGCGTGGCAGCTAATAGCCTGGCAGCTGATGGCTGCTTAATGACGGCCAAAGACAAATTTCATCAACTTCCCCAACAAGCAGGAGGGAAGAGGGAGAAACACCACAGGAGCCTCAGAGAGAGAGAGATGTATGCAAATGAGCCAATCAGGAGGAGACATGTCGTAATGACAGCTTGCATGGTGCGATGGTGTGAAATTACCCATCAGGCTCTATGTCAGGAAACACACACCTAACATGAGACGCTGCCACACACAACGCTCGGACGACATACATACGTCTGCACACGCACACACGCACCAATACACACACACACACACACAGACACCTACACACACTGACACATACAAACACACAGCTCCACGTGCACACTCATACACAAACACACACCTGCACACACACACACGAACCACGCAGAGGGAGAGAGTGTGAGTGATGTCACCACTCAGTGCTCCAGCCAATAAAAACCTTCATTAAGGCATCATCGCTGCTCGTGCTCTGATTCAATTTGCAGTAATTACCATCGTCCACACAACGCCGCTCCCCCTCCGCCACTGACCGCCAAGGTCAACTACCAGTTACACCACGTGCACCCTCCTCTCTGTAGAACCAGCTCCCAGCACTAATGACCCAATTGTCTCCCCTCCTCACCCCCCCCCCTTCCCTCTTCCTTGGCACTTCAGTAAATAGGCTGGCAATGAGAGGTTAAATAGCCAGATTGAGTTGCCGCGGTTACGCCAACGTGCGGAGGCATGCGGTGCCGAGCGTGCTCTGCAGCGAGGCGGCCCTGACGTGACACGCTGCGGAGGGCAGCTCCGACACATCCTCACCTCCACCCTGGTCCTCACCTCCACCCTGGTCCTAACCTCCACCCTGGTCCTCACCTCCACCCTGGTCCTCACCTCCACCCTGGTCCTAACCTCCACCCTGGTCCTAACCTCCACCCTGGTCCTCACCTCCACCCTGGTCCTCACCTCCACCCTCACCCTTCTGGGGGCTGGCGTTTACCAACCTCTGGGTCCATTAGATCCATTGTCTTAGAATGGAGCCTCACATCTGCCTTCATTCCGTCCAGATTGCTTTTCGTAGCGATCGTTAGCTCTAAAAGTACAAACGGCGAGCGAGGAGGAGACAGGAGGTGCAGACGGATCCTGTCCGGAGAAGCACGCACCACGAGGAGGTGGGCTAGGAGCACGCACCACGAGGAGGTGGGCTAGACGAGAGGCCCACAGACAGACCTTGGGACTGCAGGGACGTGTGTGTGTGTGTGTGCCACGCTGGTCTGCTGTGACACCTGTAATCTAGTCACAGCCACAGGAACACAGAAGACGCGCTCGAATCTCAATGTTAACAAAGAGCGACTGCAAGTGTCAGAAGCCATGGGGAGCAGGAAGCCTCATCTGGCATAGATGTGTGAGTGTGTGTGTGTATATCTGTGTGTGTATTTATATGTGTGTGTCTATGAGTATGAGTGTGTGTATCCGTGTGTGTGTGTGTATATGTGTGGGTGTGTGTCTATGTGGGCGTGTATGCGTGTGGGTATGCGTGTGTGTGTGTGTGTGTACTGCAGCATTCCTGGGGTTCAGGTTGGCCGTGCTCTGCATTCCACCAAGAGCGACACAACGCAGCGACGACAGATTTGCATACGGAACAAAGCTGCCTGCAGGCAAGGCCACTGGGACCTGCACACACACACACATACACACACGTACACACACACATACACACACGTACACACACGTACACACACACACAGGGTGCACCTGTCAGGGGTTAGCTGACACGTCTGCTGCTGGTAAAGCAGCTCCTCATTAGCATGGCTGTGATCTAGGGGTCCCTAAGGTGCCTGCTGCCTCATCCCTTCCCTCACCCCCACTGCCCCCCCTCACCCCTCCCCTCACCCCCGCTACCCCCCTCACCCCCACTGCCCCCCCTCACCCCTGCTCTCCTCCCCACTGCCCCCCCTCACCCCTGCTCTCCTCCCCACTGCCTGCCCTCCCCACTGCCCCCCCTCACCCCTGCTCTCCTCCCCTCTCCTCCCTCACCCCTGCTCTCCTCCCCTCTCCTCCCTCACCCCTGCTCTCCTCCCCTCTCCTCCCCACCCTCACCCCTGCTCTCCTCCCCGCTCCTCCCCACCCTCACCCCTGCTCTCCTCCCCACTCCTCCCCACCCTCACCCCTGCTCTCCTCCCCAGTGCCCCCCCTCACCCCTGCTCTCCTCCCCTCGGCTCCCCACCCTCACCCCTGCTCTCCTCCCCTCTGCTCCCCACCCTCACCCCTGCTCTCCTCCCCACTGCCCCCCCTCACCCCTGCTCTCCTCCCCTCTCCTCCCCACCCTCACCCCTGCTCTCCTCCCCGCTCCTCCCCACCCTCACCTCTGCTCTCCCCATCCTCACCCCTGGTCTTCACCCCTTCTCACCCCTGCCCTTCCCCCCCCCTTCATCTCCTACTCATTTACTTCCTCCTTCTGTTCTCGCTTCCTAATCTCGGCTCTCCTCATCTGCACCCCCGCCTCCCCCGCGCCCCCTCCCCCTCGCCCCCTCTGACCCTACAGCTTGTTTAGGTGATAGGGGCTAATCACCGGGTCATGAAAATGAGTTAAGTGTTTGTGTGCGTGTACGTGTGTGTGTTTGTTTTGTGAGTGGGAGTGTGTGTGTGTCAAAGAAGTGTCTATGTGTGTAAGAGTGTGTGCTACTAAAGGACTGAGGGTTTACGTAGAGTATGGCATGGCTTAGAAGCCTGCTTTGTGCTGTACAATATGCAACGCACCAAAGAGAGACAATGGAGGGGGATAGGAGCGGAGCGAGAGGGAGGGAGACAGAGAGGGAGATACAGAAAGAGATAGAGAGACAGAAAGAGAAAGAGAGACAGAAAGAGATAGAGAGACAGAAAGAGAAAGGGAAAGAGAGATGGAGAGAGGGAGAGACAAAGAGAGAGGGAGAGAGAAAGAGGGAGAGACAGAAAGAGAGAGGGAGAGAGAGAGACCAGGGAGGGAGATAGAGCGCTAGAGAGAGGGGGCTGGAGGAGCAAAGCCACTGAGGAGGGTGGCAGTAGCAGGCAGGGGAAAGGCTCTCACACAGTGTGACTGGCTCCACACTAACTGAAAACAGGCCCTGCGCCCTAACCACTCGCATGTGTCTGTGTGTGTGTGTGTTTGTGTGTGTGTTTGTGTGTGTGGTGTGTGTGTTTGGTCCGTGCGGGTGTGTCTTTGTGCATCTGTTGCCAATCTGAGCAGGGCCTGGAGAAAGGCCTGTCAGCCGGGGAAAGACTTTAAAGACACAGTGTTCCCTAATCTGTGTGTGTGGGATACATGGTAGTGTCCAAGTCTCAGCACGCACCCACTCTCTCTCACACACACACACACTCACACACACCACTGACACACACACACACCACATCCACACACCACACACACATCCCCCCCCACACACACACATCACTCACACACAAACACACATCCCCACACCCCACACACACATCCCCACACCCCACACACACCTGTACAAGGTATCCCGATACACCGCCCTGACCCCTATGCCTCATGGGATGCGGGTCAAATGAGTAAATGGAACAATAAAGGTATCGGATGTCTCCAGCATGAACCACACAATAACACCTAGCCCGCTTCTCGCCCCCTGTTCTGGGAGCCCGCCCTCCGCTCCCCGGGGCGGTGCAGGGCGCCGGGGACAAGCCGTGAAAAATAACTGGAAAGACCGCTCTGTCACTAAGAGCTATGGCTCTTGGCTCTGCCTCTGGAGCAGAAGAAAGCCCCTGCTTCAGAAGTGCATTAGCTAAGCTCTCTGTGGCATTTCTGCGTGTCTGACTCATCGTCTTGCAAAGGCATCCAGTGCCGAAAGTGTGTGTGTGACTTTGCGTGCGTGTGCGCTGGTTTTGCCGTCTATTGCGAGCGCCCAGAGGACGACGATGGCTAAAACTCACTGATCACTTTCTTTTCTCACCCGGACCATTAGCAGTGATCACCTCCCTTCCCGTGTCAGGATCACCAGTAGGATAAGATCGTCTCTCTACTGAGGGTTTGGGTGGGTCTAGGAGGGGTTGGAGGCGCTCTAAGGGGGGCTCTGTGGGGATTCTGTCCCAGAGATCGAGGGGGTCCTGGGCCTGTTTCCTCGAGGGCCAGGGGGCTAGGCTGGTGGGCCCAGCAGAGGAGAGAGTCTGTGCTGTGAGACTGGAGGAGGGAGGGAGGGAGGCAGGGGGCTGGCAGGCTGGCGTAGAGTGGGTTAATTACCCCAGCAGTGTGGAGTGTTCCTTGGCTCCTGACTCAGACTAGGCCAGGCTAATGATACCCAGCTGGCAGCACGGCCCCAGTTACAGCACACTGTAAAATACCAAGGCCCTCAGCGCACACACACACACACACACTATGTGACACACACATTCAAACACACACACACACAGTCAAATATAGGGAAAAAAAGACAATTTCAAAGACACACACACACATCCACATGCACAGACATTATCAAATAACCCCCCCCCCCAACACACACACACATCCACAGCCCCCCCCCTAACACACACACACCTAAGCAATCAGTAAGCTATAAAACTGGTCTCTCACGTGCCAAAGGCCTGGGGCACAGGGATGGGTGGTAGGGTGGTGCGTTAGTGTGCCAAGACCATGGCACACATGCTGCCCTTCTGTGTCTGTGTGTCTGTCTGTCTCTGTGTGTGTGTGTCTGTGTGTGTGTGTGTGTGTCAGTGTGTGTGTGTCAGTGTGTCTGTGTGTGTGTGTGTGTGACCCAGTCCCGGGCATTCAGCTGGATTGGTATTGCTGTGCTTAGAGAGGCAAAGGACAGACAAGGAAGCAAGCGCTAGATAATAAAGATCACACACGTCCCCGTCCCCCCCCCCTCACACACACTCCACCACACACACACAGGCGCACACACACCTCTCTGGCATCCATCAAGCCAGAACGCAGCCATACCCTGGCCTTGCTATGATGAGCTACATGAAAGTCAGGTATGGATTTGATCCCAACGGTCGTGGTTCCAGGTGAGTTCTCTGTGTGCGATTGGGAGCTCCTCATGACAAACAGCAGACTAGGTGTTTCAAACTGTATTACGCCGGAGGTGCTAGCTAAAATAACACAAATCTTTCCACCACTCTCCCTGATAAAACAGGAACACACGAGCATGCATGCACGCACACACACACACACACACATACACACACACACACATACACACACACACACACATACACACACACTGTCATGGGTGTGAGCGATGGGGCAAGGTTTGGCCCCAGGCATCCTCCTGTGGGTATTCTGTGTCCCTGTGTAGCCTGTCTCATTCTCTCTCTCTCTCTCTCTCTCTCTCTCTCTCTCTCTCTCTCTCTCTCTCTCTCTCTCTCTCTCTCTCTCTCTCCCTCTCTCTCTCTCTCTCTCTCTCTCCCCCCCCCCCGGACGTTATCATGCTGATACATTTCCTGCTCTTGGCATGGCTCCTGCATAGCTTATCGTTAAGGAGGCTTTCATCCATCTACCACCTTCAGCACGCACACACACACACACATATCACTGTGTGTACGGGCCAGTGTAGATGCCCTGGCCCAGCCCATCTGCGCCAGCCGACACACACACACAATCACACATACACAATCACACACACACACACAATCACACACACACAATCACACACACACAATCACACACACACAATCACACACACACAATCACACATACACAATCACACACACACAATCACACACACACAATCACACACACACAATCACACATACACAATCACACATACACAATCACACACACACAATCACACACACACAATCACACACACACAATCACACACACACAATCACACATACACAATCACACATACACAATCACACACACACAATCACACACACACAATCACACATACACAATCACACACACACAATCACACACACACAATCACACACACACAATCACACACACACAATCACACATACACAATCACACACACACAATCACACATACACAATCACACACACACAATCACACACACACAATCACACACACACAATCACACATACACAATCACACACACACAATCACACACACACAATCACACACACACAATCACACACACACAATCACACACACAGGCCCAGACAAGCATTACTGGCACCAATCACCCTGATAACATCACAAGGCTTTATTTCATTTGGGCCTGTTCTGGGAGAGGGGGAAGGGGTCGGGTGTTTGGGGGTCTAAGTTATGGCGGCAGCCCCCTTAACCCTGGAGAGATAACTCGTCCTAACTCTAATGCCATCAGCCGCTGTAGACATGACAGTGCAGGCTCTCTTTCATCACAAGCACACGCTGGAAGATGGATGGAAAGCTTCCTTTCAAAGAAACCAAATTACACAGCCGAGTTACATGACAAAAAGACTACTCTGGTCAACAACAAAAAAAATCTTCTGTGAGCTTTTTGAAATACAGTGAAGAACGAAGTAGGACCAATGAAAAAAAAACACAGGAATAGTAAACGCGATGAGAAAATCCTTCAATGTCTCTCTTTGGTGAAACACATTGTAAACTTAAGTACAGCCCAATAACTGCTGCCTCCTGTCTGGTGGAAGTACCACCCAGGATACTCCATAATAAGATAAGAGGGCTCTAACAACAGTAAAGTAACAAGGATTACCTCTTCTGTCAGGCAAACAAGCCCCGCTTTTCACAACGCTGCAAATGGTAGCTTTCCGCCGCAAAGCAAACACAAACATGGCCACTTTTCAGCCAAAAACGTCAAGGGAACGCCCTGGTCAGAAGCCCTTCTCTTTTGTCCTGATCTGAGGACTAATGCTCAACTATTGCACACTGTACAAAAGCTGAACACAAACCTACAGGAGAGCTTTTCATGGCCTGTCTGTCCTCCACAGGCTTCAGTTGTTTCCTATAGACTGTGTTCACTGCAGGCCCAAGTCTTCTCCCACGCTGCTTAGCAGGTTCATAACAGTCCTTTTTTTTTAAGAAATACATTTTTGGGGCATTTTCATGCTTTGTTGGGCAGCCAAAGTATGAGAGAGAGGGAGGGAGACATGCAGAGAATGAACCCGGTCGGATTCGAACCAGGGCTGCTGCGGTGGTGTGGTGCCCCACACACTTAACCAGTGCACCCCAAGAGTGTGTCTGCTGATGCCCAGAACAGACACCATCACTACCCCGTATCTCCAGTATCTGAGCACTGGCGTTCAGTACGGCGAAACTCCGGTTCCCTAGGAGCTCCTGTGACTTAGCCGGAGAGGGTGTGATTATTTAATGCGTTTAAGTCGGCTATTAAGAGGCAGAAAATCCACACATCTGGACAACACCGTTGGTCGGCTGCTGAAAGTTAGCGTCGGCGCTTGCAGTCCAAATTAGTGGCAAGTTTTATTCCCCCACTGTGGTAGGAAAATATCAAATCTGCTGCCATCTGAACGTCATAAAGCTGGATGTGGAGCTTTTGATGCCTTCATGTGGGAGCCTTTAAGCTATGTGCGTGTGTCTGAGTGTGTGTGTGAGTGTGTGTCTGTGTGTGAGCATGAGACTGTGTGTGACAGTATGTGTTTGTGCAAGTGCGCGTGCGCGCGTGCACGCACGTGGGTATCTGTGTCTGCATGTGAGCGACATGAATGCCTGCAATGCATGTACAAGCGTGTGTGTGTGTGTGTGTGTGTATGTGTGTGTGTGTATGTACTTGGTGTGTATGTGTGTGTGTACGTGTGTGTGTGTGTGTGTGTGTGTGTCTTGAACGGCTCGGATGGTGCACATATGCTTCTCCTCCATGTTTGATGCCTCTACAGAGAGGTGGACCTGCCTGACCCACTCAGCAGACAGAACCAGCCCTGGGGTGGCCCACTGTCAGTTGGGTTAGGGTTACTCAGACGTGCCTGAGGAGGCCAGTGATTGAGGCCTGGATGTGTGTGTGTGTGTGTGGATGTGTGTGTGTGTGTGTCTCTGTGGCATGTGTGTGGGGAGGGGTGTTTACAGGCTTGGCTTAACAGTAGTCTCTTGCTTGTGTTCCAAACTGAAGGTTCCAAACTTTAATAGATGCCTTTTAACTCTTGTTATTGTCCTACATCAACATTTAAAACTCAAGAGAGTATGTACACAATATAATAAATACTCATATTGAAGGAATTTTCCTTAATTGAAGGCAAATACATATAGTGAATGAACAGCACATTCACCTTTCTTTGAATATCATACATACTTTTATCACTACAAAGATGTATCCAGCATCTCGTCCTTCTAGAGTGTCTGGAGCTTGCCAGTCATTCTCTATGGAGACGGCAGTTTTCATGGCCAAGAAGACCATGACTGTGTCAAGCTTTCACACTGATGTGCGCTTCTCTCTCTCTGCTCTCTGTGTCTGTCTTTCTCTCTCTGCTCTCTCTCTCTCTGCTCTCTCTCTGCTCTCTCTGTCTGTCTGTCTGTCTGTCTCTCTCTCTGTCTCTCTCTCTGCTCTCTATGCTCTCTCTGTGCTCTCTCTGCTGTCTCTCTCTCTCTCTCTGTTTCTGTGAGATGTAAGATCCTCAATATGAACATGTGTGCATAGATGTTCACCTAAAACATTATGTACTGCAAGCCTCAATGAATGGAATGTCATTTCCTTGAGTTAACATTGGCAACAACAAAAAAACACCTGCATGTACTGTATGTTGAGAAACACACATGAACACACACATATATGCACACACACACACACACACACACACACACACACATGAACACAAACAAAAAAACACACACACATACACAAAAACAAAAATGCACACAGAACCTCACACCACCCACACAACTGCCACCCTGTAACCCCTAATCACAACCCTGAAGCTTGGACATCAAATGAAGCAAGTTGGAGAAAAAAAATCATCAGGAGTAATTAACGCAGTTTCATATGCAAATGTGATTAATGCAAAACTACAAAGTCATTATGCAAATCGAGTTTTCCTTGAGCTTCTGAACAAATATTCACAGCTCGAATCGGGGATCAGTCTCGCCATCTTTTTATCTCTCTACCCCTCTCTCTCTCTCTGCCCCTCTCTC
>NC_090057.1:4555210-4725210 GCF_038355195.1 Osmerus mordax | reverse complement strand
CAGGACTCTCGTCTGAGAGCGTGCCCAGGGAGAAGTGGTGATACCAGGGAGAGGACCTCAGCCCAGCCAGCCTCCCTCCATCGCTTGCATTTTCCCTTTAGTGTATTTCGGTGCAGATTCTCTAAAGGATCAGTGTGTGTATGTGTGTTTTACATGTGTGTTTGTGTGTGTGTATGTGTGTATGTGTGTGTATGTGTGTGCATGTGTGTGCTCTCCTCAGGCTTGATTCTTCACATAGGGGAGAGAGATGCTAAATTTGAGTCTCCCACAGTGCCCTTGTCCCAACCTCCGGTCATAACTGAAATGTAAATGTTTGGTTTTTATGGATATCTTCCCAACCCTCTATCTGTGTCTGTCTCCCATGTCAACACCCTCACCTGAGTCCCCCTTGAGCGTCGATACATCTTTTTTTCCTGTCTGTGAAGTCTTCCTGGAGCCTTTCCAGGTCATTTCCATCTCATAATCAGAGGAGGAACACACATGTTTACCCAGAGATCATAGCCTGTGACAGAAAACCATGTGACTTGTTCCTCTGGGTTCCGGTAAAAAGGCCATGTGTGGGTATGAATGTGTGTGTGTATGTGTGTGTTCACGTGTGTGCATGTAAAGTACACGCCACACTATGTGCTCGTGTCAGATCCTGAGAACTTTGACAACAGGGGTGGCATGATTAAAAGTGGTCTAGATTCCTGACGTGTCTTTATCTTTATCTCCGAGGAGAGCATCGAGTATGGTGGCTGACATGCACCTGGCCATGGCACTCTCCCAGCTGAGAGAAAGAGAGAGAGAAAGAGAGGGAGAGAGAGCGAGAAACAGAGAGAAATGGCGAGAGAAGAGGGGGGGAGAAGGAGAGAAGGAGAGAGGGAGAAAAAGAAAGAAAGACAGAGAGCGACAGAGATAGAAAGAGAGTAAGAGTAAGAGAGAGAGTAAGAGAAAGAGAGAGCGAGAGAGTGATAAAGAGAGATGAACAGGGGGAGAGAGAGGGATAGAGAGAGTGAGCCTGGGAACCAGGAACAGGGCTGTTTGTTAACCCAGGGTTGAGTAACATGGCCTGGGGGTGAAGGAGGTAAATTAGCAGGTGTTGGCACCGTCACAATGCCACTGGAACATCACTTGCCCGGTAGGACACCTTCAAACCACACCCGCACCAACTCACTCACCCTCCAGGATGGTTGTGTGAACACACACACACACACCTCTTAAATCAACACTCGCTCATGACAGACAAGTTATAATTCCACCAGATGAGATACCAGATGCTTCTTAGGTGAGGAAGGGCTTGAGTAGAACATGTCACATAGCAGAGAGACTGCTGACAGCAGCAGAACCAGTATGGTTTAACACAGAATCAACACTAATAATGCCTTTATCTCACAGTGCATCTCCACCACCACACCTAACTTGAGCATGTGCGCGATCACAAAGTCAAGTAAAGATTGGGGAGGTATTTATAAATGAGGTAAGAATTTGAAATTTGAAAATACGTTAGTTATGTCACAAACACACACACGCACACACACACAGATACTGAACAATATTCTCGGTCTTATCAAGTTGGAGTTAGTCAGACAGACTTAGAGCACCCCCTATCAGTTTGACTGGGTTGGAGACTCTATGCCTGTTACTGCAGCTACAGACAAGATAAATACACATACAATGTGCTACACTCATTACAGGTCAGGTGATACTACAATTTAGAAGAATAAAAAAATCTGAAACTTTATCCCTGAATATATTGCAGACAGAGATATATTTCATTGCCATATCTCCACTTTATTAAACTGCCTTTTGGCACCAGCAGTAGAGAAAGCCCAGATATTTTAGTTTGATTGTGAGAAAAATTGGTTTTGAGCCATTGTGTTCTTTGTTTTCCTTGTAACCATTGGCATGTAACACACACCTGAATACGCATGCACATACACAAGCATATGCATATTCAGGCACACACACGAATACTCGCATACACGCAAACATTCTTGCTGAGTCCATGGGGAGAATGGGATGAGATTCGCTGCTGTCATCATATTGAACACCACCAATGATACAGATGGTTGTGATCAAAAATTAAAATGACAAGTGGCTCCACTTATGCATTTTCATGACTGCGTTTGCCAAGGAAAGCTGCAACAGTGTGTGTTGTGCAAGGGTGTGTTTGCTGTGTGTTTCATTATCTTATCACCATCTAATACAGAACAGTCTCTTCTCAAATCATAAATCGAAACTAATTTCTTTGCAAAACATTCATCGTAGATTATTGCCCAATAATGTTGGGAGAGAAGAGCGAAAGATTTTAAATAGACAATTATCTATTTTTAAAAAAGAACTCAATTGCAAGATTATATGTACACAAATATGACATGCATGGAAATGAATATTATATTTCCAATTTTTACATTTTATAAATGATAAAATCATTTATGTTCTCTATGTAATTTACTCACTGTAAGGTATTATCAGCCAGGAATCCAAGTATATGTGATGGTAGGTGGTAGCATTATAAATCGAGTAATGTCTATGGCCCCATCTTTCAAAAGCCATACAAGACCAAGATGCATAAAGATAATCTGCTGTAGAAGTATTTAGGCGAAACTATACTATCACAGTTTGCACAATGTATTTACTGTATATCCACTTTCTATCACCGAGATTGGCTATCATTTGGTGTTCTTAAACAATCACAAGGAGAAAGAAGATTCTTCCAATTACAAATAGTGTCAAATATCAATAACTTTAAGAGCACAAAAGCAAATAGACTTTCTCCACCCATAAGAGATCCGTTTTGTGGCATGTCATTTGAATCCACAGTCTGCTACACACACACACACAATTTCTGGGGAGGTCAAACTGAACATGTTTGTCTTTTCAGATAATTAGTTTGTATGTGTGTAATTGTGTATCCTGTGTGTGTGTGTGTGCGCGTGTGTGTGTGTGTGTGTGCAGTGTCCGGACACGTTGTCAGTGTGCATGAGAAGGTGGTGAAGAGGCTTCCAGTACATGTAAAGTACATCGAGAGCCTGTCCAGAAATATGCGGATTTTCAGGTTCTCTGCTCTTCCCAGCACACCGTGACCCACAGGGCTCTCGCCTCAGGGCACAACGGCTGCTTGAGCAACTCTTGAGAAGACACACTGAATGAGCAGTCCAATTATTTAGTTGACTCAGTCAACTGATGGCTCGGACCACACCCTTACTGTACTATAGGTCAACAAGTATTGCCAGGCCCTGAGCCTGAGGCCTGTGGTCTGAGACCAGGGGCCTAAAGCCTGGGCCAGGATTTACGTATGATGTGTTTACGACTGTATTAGGCTGGACATGTAATCACAGCAAATACAATATGTACAATGTACATTAACACAATGTGCAAATGTACATCTGGCTGCTTTGTATGGTACGTGAGAACACTGTTGTGAAAGAACAGGAAGATTCTTACCTTCCTCAAGTCCTACCTGCAGACTAACCTTCTCCACAAACCCCTGGACATAAACGGTAAATGTCTCAATGTAAACATTTTCTGGTACCCGCTCTCTGAAGGTCACTCACTTAATTGTCTCTAACATACAAAATACATGCTCTGGATTGTCTCATCTGACATGTTGCATGAGCAAGTCAGGTAGAATGTTGGAACAGGTGAACTAACTCCTAAATGACTCCAGAATGGATCCCAGAATTGTTAACAGACTCAAACAGCGTTCAAGTTGGCCCGTCAATCAGACTCCTATGCTCATTTACTGATTATCTCACTGGTGTGAACGAGTAGATACGGATATAAAACCATTAAATAATTCAGCGTTGTGAATTCAAACTTCGAAACAGTACACTAACTAATAATGAAAAAATATATGTAATTCCCTAATAATTAGACTTCCAGTATTGTCTGTGGCCAGGTGACCATTACCTGTCGAATGACTGCAGCATAATGTTTCACAGATCTACCTTTAATGTGTACCAATATAAAAATATAGACCTATCTATTCCAAATGTGACGACCTCTGAGCCATTTGAGTGTACAATTGTCAGTTGTGTGGTAGATCTGTACACATCTGAGCAATGAAGAGGAATTAATTGCCTGATAAAACGATAACATAGGCAAACGGTAAGTGATAGGTATAGATATTAAAACTGTGATGTGTAGGACAGAATGTGCCTGACCCTGTTCAACACAAAACAGATTGGCAAAAGATTACATCATGGACTTCTGCTATGAATTAGCCAGATTAGGCCGCTATGAAATTGGATTTAAGCACGGATAGAGCGCGCGGGAAATCCTTGGTTCATTTAATTGATTTAAAATTGGATTATGCGACTTTTTAATCATATGCCCACAAAGTCTTGTCTGAGATGTAATCTATAATTTGACCCGTATTCTGCTCTTGGCCTGTGAAATTTACAATAATTAGAGAAGTCGTGACTTTTGGCACTGGAATGTACTCCCAACTCCCAAATTACAGCATTTTGACGAACCTTAATGTTAACGATGGTTGTGCTAACAGTAAATGTCATGACATGACATGATTACGAATGAATACAAATAGGAATATGATTATGAAATCTATTATTAACCTTTCACAAGCTAAATCAACATTTACTGAATAAATAATAGCACTAAATTGTACTTTTTCCAGAGATTTGATCAACGTTTTCTGTAGGATAATCTCACTCTGTTCCCATTCTGCACTTGAAAAAATATGTATCTAAATATGGGTCAGAAAACGAAAGACATTATAGAAGATAATGTTGCTCGTCTTTAGCCTACTACGTGGACAATGTGAACTATGATACAACTTAGATAGCTCTACAAATATGTGGTGGACTTTGTTGTGCGGGCTAGTGTGTATATGTGTGTGTGTAAGAATTATAACAATTGTGTACATTTCTTGGGGAGGTGCTAGTCTTTCATGCGAACCCAGTATTCAATTCCTAAATTGTACATTTTCTTTCCAAACACACACACACACACACACACAAACACACACAGTCTCACACACACACACACGCACACACACCTTATAATTCGGACAGGTAAGCATACATCAATAATGGATTTTACAATCCGGCTAAAGGGTGGTCAGATAGCTTGCTTAATGCATAAGATTAAACAATAGCCTACATTGGGATATGGACAACACCTGTACTATTTTCATAATATGAAAAGTTAGGGAGAAATGGGCCATCTTTAGTCTATTAAAATCCTTAAATATTATATCAAACAAACATGCCATAAGATAGATTTTTCAGTGAAAGTTTCCAATGCATCGTTTTGGATATAGACCTATCAATTATCCCACATATCCAAAAAAAAACTATCCTTCTGCTTTGTGTTTTCGCACATACAAGAAATAATCTTACAGTTTAGTCTACTGCAAAAAAAAAACAAACAAACAACATAAAAACATGATATTTCCAAGTTAAGTGTATATTATAGATCCATTCAAAACAAGAGTATACTCACGCCGTATTGTTTCTCTCAGTGACAACGATAAGTGCTGCGGGTTCCCTTGCTTGCGACGGGACATGGCCCCGGCATTTACTCTGGCATCGCCCGGTGAACAACACTTGGAGTCGGCTTGCACCGTGGTGATCGTTCTCTGATAACCAATAATCTAACTTTTTCTCAATTCCTCCAAACGTAACTTCTGGTTAATGCAACTGAAGTTCAAACAGTGCAGCCTATGCGTTTGTGTGTGAGCTGAAAGGCAGGATGAGAAGCACGCGGATGGGTCAGTTGTCCGTCTCCTGTCACCTCTTGAGCCCGTGAAACACCTGAGATGCTGCCAAATCGTACTTTAATATTCACGTGCGCGGGTGCAATCGTTGAACTCTGCGTTTTCTCAAGCGGATTAAGTTTTTGTGAAAAATTGCGAATTCGTTATCGTCAATTCCGAGCTTGATGCCTTCCTATATGCGACTCGCTGACAGATAGGGTACGGTGTATACCACTCTCCGACCGGTGAGAGACCGAGTATTCAATGATATACCTCTTCTTTTCATTAATCTTTGATACTAATGAAACTATAATAGTCGAACCTCGCTAACTATGTGGAGTCCTTGGTTTTTCTGCTTGAAGATGATGACCCCTGCCAACAGTCCTCTTGCGCGTATTGGCATCGGCGCACAAAATGGCATTGGCAACTATTTGTGTTAGTTGAGAGGGAGACAAAAGATAAGAGTCAGACACATCCTTCTTCTTCACTTGAAACCAGCAGAGGTCCAATGTTTCTTAATGTCTACCTCTTCTTTCACTGTGGTAGGCTCTGGAGTGCTTGAGGGACCCCGCGTGTGTGTGGCTTGGTTTGCCTCCGTAGAATGGGATAGGATTCAAGTTCAAGTACGGACGTGACGTTGCGTCCACGCTTAGAGATATCAGAGGGACTTCACGAGCATTGAGGGCGACTAGCGGTGATTTGCGAAGACATTGGTTAACCTGAACATCGTTAACCAGCGTGGCGAATGCGGGAATGGACAGATCACCAACCAAATCTGCGCGCTCCAAAACCGCGTCTGACTAATCTTATTAGATTTTTTTAGCCTAAGATAAGAACTTAACCTACCGTTACCATGACAATTAAGCCTGCATAACCCAATTGCATCAGATACATTAAGTAACGAAACGATCCCCAATGTTTATAATGGCATTCGCATTTAATGGTGGAGAATCGTTTCGTTTCGTCCGACGTTATGGCTTTACTGGACCTAACGGTGGAAGCAGTTCACCTGCTGAAACATGCTGTGGTGTCCATCGGTAAAGTAGGACTGTGTTGCAGATGTGTTTATACAAGACCCTCAAGCAGCGTACCCCAAGCAGCCAATCTAAACAAAAATAGAAGCAAAATTTGGGAATTATTCATATTTATGTCAACACATGTCGGTACTCAGGCGGGTCATCATTTCCTAATTCACTGGTATGGAAATATTGTATGAGGGAATATTTAAAAGAGAGACAAATAGAAAGTAGGCTCTTGGTCACTATGCTGTTTAGTAACCACAAAGCACAGGTGAAGCCTCAATGTCCATGGATACGACACTATTAGCTCAACTATGCTGTTGTGAAGCAACACTACCCTCTGTTGGCATTTAAGGATTTGTTTTCTCAGTGGTGTGATACGTGCCCAAGCTCGTATTTGTACGTGCGCAAATTCAAAAAGCATTTGTCAAAATTGGCTCAATTTAGCAGTGGATAATTTAGAATAAAGTTCAACGTTCATTTGTCATTCCCCTTCAGAAATGCTAGAAAGTACTTTTTTCCAAATTCAAACATTAATACGCCACGTCCACAAAGCCCATTTTGACTACTCATAATGGAGTGGCCTTGCTCAAAACCTCCTTTCTACACAGTACCAGAGAGCATTTGTGGCACTCTCCTATCAAGATGCCGTCTTTAGCTAGACTTAACTCTAAATTAGTTAAATATTGAGTCAGATATTTATTTTCTCCTAATATTTTACTAGTACTACTACCCCAAGCTACAGCTTCTCCTGATATGGGGAGTCAGATGCCAGCGGTTAGGGAATCGGGCTAGTAATCAGAAGGTTGCCAGATCGATTGCCGGCCGTGCTAAAAATGACGTTGTGTCCTTGGGCAAGGCACTTAACCCTACTTGCCTCGGGGGAATGTCCCTGTACGTGTTACTGTAAGTCGCTCTGGATAAGAGCGTCTGCTAAATGACTAAATGTAAATGATAGATATTGTCTATCACATTCAAAGTCTAACACTGGCCTTATTTGACCAGAAGTGAATGTGTAATAAAATTAACCATTAATGGTGAGTTAATGTAATTACAATTGCCAGTAGACTCAACTGAATCCTTAAAGGCCTATAGACCACCGTTCTTGAGCTGACATTAATAATGCATGATAGGCAATTTTAAAAGCATTGGGAGTTTGATTGCTGTAGGCTAAGCCTAGGGGACGTACAGGTCAGTAATTATTTATCCAAATGAAATGTCATAACAGTTCTGTCTTAAATAGATTTAACCTCAGTTGACTACATGGAAAAAGTGTCTTCCTACTCCTGGTTATAGTCGTGCTAAACCGAGAACACAGGCTGACATATAAAACACAAAGTATGGGACATTGTCATTCAGTTTCTCACCTCCTCATAAACAGAAGACTATTACAGCAGCTGTATTAGTGTGCTGATAAGTCTGTGCATAAGGAGGACATTATATCAAAGAGCAATACAACCATCAGGAACCCTGCTGGTTCTCTGCACCCATGTTTCCTTTTCCTGTGTTCCTCAATAACACATCTTTGTCTCCATTATAGCTAGTGTCGGTTGGCTGCGGGATATACCTGTAATAGCAGGACAGTATAGGCCCAGCCACGAGTGTATCAGTGTGGTAGATCTCAGTCTTGCGTTTCAGGGCCAGCAGAGACCAAAGTAACTGATCAACCAAGTCACTATACAAAGGCATACAGAAGTGTATGGTTGATAGAAAATACTGTATATAGAAACCAAACTTTGCAGCTGCTACAATGCATAAGGTAAGTTCCACACATCATTGGTTCATCAGTGAACAGACGTCACAACAAAGTTATAGTTGTGTTTTCAATCACAATGTTGGAAGAAAGAGAAACAAAATGGATGGTCCGTTGTTGGCAACATCATTGTAAATGTGAACATTGCTTTGGGATTTGCTGATAGCATCTCATTATGCAATGTTTAATATTAATAAAGTAGGTATGGGTATATTATTCATGAGATGATTTACTTATCTCTTGCTTTGTGTGTATGTGTGTGTGTGTGTGCGTGCGTGTGCGTATGTGCATGTGTGCGTGTAGCAGGTCTGAGAGAAAGATTAAGATGCTTCCTTGTATTGGCAATACAGGGAGGACTCTAAAGAGGTCCAATGCGCACATTGTGCAGTTAAAAGGCTTTGTCCAAGAATGGGTTAATAATGCATGCATATTCCACATTTTAATTGGAAACTAAATGATTTACTGCTGTCTCTTTTCCGACAGTTGTTGGGTAAGATGGGGTGGAGGTCTATTGCTACATGGTCACACAGAAAACGGGGACATAGGCCTATTTTGACACAAGCAATAATTCATCTAACCTAATTTACGGTGCAAAACTGGCAAGAAATAACCAAACGGCGTTAATTAGGGGTTGAATATAACGTCACGTATTTTACCGATCAATATAGATTGATATTGTCAACACAATTCCCACAAATGTGATTTTTCGCAATGTTAAATGTTGCATTGGTCGCTACCAGGAACACTAAACCTCCGTCGGTCCATTCATTTGAGAGCGTTAACGATTAACACATTTCCACTCGCTGTCTTTTATCTCCCTCTAGTGGTTCTGCACCGCCCAACAGTCAATTCTGTAAACAAAACTGTAAATCAATCATTAGGCACTGAGATCTTTACTGCGTCTGAAGAAACGGGTGAATTTCGCAACAACAACAAAAAGAAAAGAATAATTTATTGCATTAGTATCGTCATTGGAATAGGCTACTTTTCCATCGTTTTCTGTAGTGCCTGTATAAAGTCCCAGATTTACCATCTCGACATCCACTCTAGATTAACAGTTAGTGCCGCAAACTTCTGCATGTCCGAAGTCCAGTGTGAGAGTGAACAGCTAAGAAGCCGGGACAGTCACTTGTGGGGACTGGTCATGCTTAGCAACAGGTTATTTCCCATTGGTTTATAGAAGGGCTTCAGGTCAGACCTTACAAACACATGTTTGCATTGCACTGATGTGGCAGGGAAAGGTTGGCTGGACTCTCGGGCTGTGAAGTAGGCCTAAATTTCACTGTAAGGCCGGGCCCGTGACTGGTAACACACTCCTGCACAGTAGGTGGTGCTGTACGCATGTTTAAGTTGGCTATGATCTGGCCATCACATTGATGGAAGAAGAAGACGACGAAATCAAAAATGGCAGCGTCCGTGTTACGATGGGGACTGTTATCGATGAGTGACTAGCTGTTTAATGCAATCTACAGATACTATTGTTTATTAAGTACGTGTATACCTATTCATTCTGAAGTCTTCATGTTCAAGGTACGTGTTTTCGCTTCAAAAAGCTTATATCAGGCCGCCCTAATACACTTTGAAACTGTTCCAGAAACTGATTGAAAAGTCATTCACGGCTACCCAGCAGCTAGCAGCCACCCACTTAGCTAGCTTAGCTAGCAACGAAGTCTAGTTTATCAGCCCCCGTCTACGTTCGTCTAGGATGTGGCTTGCTCGCGTATTGTCTTGTGCTAACTTTTAAATAGTGTTTAGGTCAGCGGTGTTGTTTTTATTCTGAAGTTGTAGCTTACCAGCACTTGTAGTTTTGATGATTGTGCTGTTACCAAAGTAAGTTAGCTATACTGTAATGCACATTGTTGGCTGCCACGCCGTGTCAGACACTTATAGCTAGTGCTAGCTTGCTAAGTGAATGAGCTTAATAGCTCCAACTACGCCAACAAGAGTCCCAGGCCCCCGAGACTGACGTTAGCTTGCTAGATACATAACGCAGAACTAGGTAGCAATTTTACAGACTTATCAGTATCTATTAGTATTACTAAACCATGTATTTGGGAAATACGTCAACTTTTGGTTGATAGCACCTAAATGAAACACCGTGGTGCATACCAACGCTTTTAAAGTATCTGTGTTTACCAGTCCAGCTCAGCGGGTCCATCCTCCGTCGCCTCTCCTCATCAAATGAAGGAAAACAAGGAGAACTCGACTCTGTCGGGTCAGGCTTTCCTGGACCACATCAAGCCATGCTGGTACTGGGATAAAAAGGACTTGGCTCACACGCCCTCTCAGTCGGAGGGCCTGGACCCGGCCACCGAGGCCCGGTACCGGAGAGAGGGAGCCCGCTTCATATTTGACGTGGGAACACGACTAGGACTGTATCCTTCATTGACATATTTGGTGTTTACACTAAATCTTACATTAGATTAAATTATATACTCCCATTTGTTTTTAGCGTTTGCTTAGAGAATTTGGACGACACGAAAGTGTCTAAAATCAAGTGGTGCATTTGTGTATCGTATCCTTAACTTTAGCCTCAGACACTATGACACCTTGGCAACTGGAATTATATATTTCCACCGCTTCTACATGTTTCACTCTTTTAAACAATTCCCAAGATATGTAAGTATATGAATATGAAAGGCTGGCAATATAATTTCTTACTTGGACTGCTGTCCAGAAATGGTACAATGAGGACGCACTGTCATACTTGAGTGTAGAAGTGCGTGAGCCAGCCTGTCCTGTCCTCCTCAGGTGACCGGAGCTTGCTGCCTCTTCCTGGCTGGGAAAGTGGAGGAGACTCCTAAGAAGTGTAAAGACATCATCAAGACAGCCCGCAGCCTCCTGAACGATGTGCAGTTTGCCCAGTTCGGAGATGACCCCAAGGTGAGACTTCCTCCTCCACCACTCACCTCTACTTCTTTTTTTATCTCAGCAACAGTTGGTTAAGTACTGAGTTTCGTGGGTTCCATGTAGTCAACTTCACTCTTGCACATACTGTGTGTTCTTGTGTTGCCCATCCACAGGAGGAGGTGATGGTGTTGGAGAGAATTCTTCTACAGACAATTAAGTTTGACCTACAAGTGGAGCACCCTTACATGTTTCTCCTGCGCTATGCTAAGCAGCTCAAAGGTAACTGATGTCTGCTTTAGTCTTAAGGGAAAGTGAAACCTTTTTTCCAATCAAAGGATATTTATTTGAATGCTTTTTATTTGTACCAAGGTGATAAAAACAAGGTACAGAAGCTGGTGCAGATGGCCTGGACCTTCGTTAACGACAGGTGAGCCACTCTTAACTGTCACAGTCCTTCTAGTATAACCAGCCTACCTATTGTATAGGAATACTGAAATATCGTTTACATACTAATAGAATAGTTTTTCTTCTTCTTGTATTCTGTAGTATACTTGTCTGCACTGTTGGAGAAGCCTGAAAACCAAGCATTTCTTTGCAAATAACTTATGTGCATTTGACAATAAACTTGAACTTGTCTATTGGTTTGGCCATCTTTCTGCCTGGCCCCCCAGCCTGTGCACCATGCTGTCCCTGCAGTGGGAGCCAGAGATCATTGCGGTGGCCGTCATGTACCTGGCTGGACGCCTCTGCAAGTTTGACATTCAAGAGTGGACCTCCAAACAGTCGTCACGGCGATGGTGGGAGCAGTTTGTTCAGGACGTTCCTGTGGAGCTTCTAGAAGGTATGTTTTTGTACATACCAAGTACATTGGAATCCTTTGTCCTGCTCCTCTCTACTGTTTCCTAGCGGTATAACCTGAGGGGAAATTCTACGATAATACATCTTAAACTGACAGACTGAGTATGGCAGTTGTGTGGCTGAGATGGTTGGAGGTCAAGTTGACATGGTCATGATGTGTGTCTGTTGTGTCTCCAAGACATCTGCCATCAGATCCTGGACTTGTACTCCCAGGGCAAGCAGCCGATCCCTCCACAGCTACAGGAGAAGGAGAGAGGCCCCCCCCTGCCCCCTGCGCCCCCCACACCACAGGGCCCTCCACCAGCCTCCAACCCTCCACCCCCACCACCCAAGAAAAACTCCCCCCAAGGCAGCCCTCCTCGTCAGCTCAAACGGCCACACGTGAGTCCCCATTCTGACAACCAAAGCCAATGCTCTGCTCTATGTGGATCTACACAACAGCAGTTGGATGCTTTTGACGATGTAGCTCAAAATCCCATGTCTCTCGCTTCTCAGGCGTCCCCTAAAGAGGAAGTGAAAGTGACAGGTAAATAGACAAACTCGCTTTCAGGCTATTGTAGAAACATCTTAGGGAGTTAACTGAATAGTTGTGTATTTTTCACTAAACATGAACTGAATATCTTCTTTTTCTCCCTCAGAACAAGTTGGCTCCAAGATCCCTCGTCTGGAGAGCCCAATGCCCCCCCTGCCCACCACCCAACCACCTCCAGGTGAGTCTCCTCTCCATGACCCCCTTCCCACCACCCGACCACCTCCCAGGTGGGCCTGTTCTCCATGGAACTCACTAGTTCCACTTTGGCATCTAAAGATGGCACAAATACCTTCTTATCTAATCTAGTTACTTAACTTACCAACCAACTAAAATACTCCCCCTCCCTGACCAATCTGATTAATTAATCCGCCTGATCGTTAGTCTCCTGCAAAGACTTCTTCTTCTTTGGTTCTCTGTGAAGAGCCGGCAGTTGTTGGATAAGATGACGTAACAGTCACTCTCTCTGTGTGTCTTCCTCTCCCTGCAGACCGCAAGGCCCCCCTTCCAGCCCCTCCAACTGAAGCAGAGCCTCCTGCAGTGAGTGAATCTGCCCCCCCCCTGCCCCAGGCTCCTCCCCCCCACCAGCCCCCGCCCCTGCCCCACCGCCCCCCTCCTCCCCCCCCGCCCTCCAGTTACATCATGGGCATGTCTACCTCCAGCTCCTACATGTCCGGGGAGGGCTACCAGAGCCTCCAGTCCATGATGAAGACAGAGGGACCTTCCTATGCACCCATGCCCCCCAACTACGGACCCCCAATGCCCTACCACCCACACGCCTACCCCCCACCCAACGCCCCGCCCCCCGGCCCTCCCCCACCTACATCCTACATGCCCCCTGCCCTCCCTCCCCACCCGTCCCCCTCCTACCCACCTCCAGGCTACAATCCCAGCTACCTGCACCCTCCTCCACGCATGCCCCCAGGTCACGGCGTTCCCCCTCCAGGCATGGGTATGCCTCCAGCAGGGTACCCACCTCCCCCTGTGCCCCCTGGACAGGCCCTGCCACCGCCTCCTGGCATGCCCATGCCCAACCGTGGATGGATGAGATGAAAGGAAGGAGGTGTGGTTTGATCTTTCTGAGGGTCTGCCTCAGACACAGAAACGACTCCCAGATGGGCTGGCAAGCCGAGCGTCTGAAGACTAGATCCTGTGGAATCAATTCTATTCTTCAGAACAGAAAATGATTTTGTTCCACATTCCAAACATTTTTGTATCAGAGGAGAGGACGCTTCAAGGGTGTTCGATCTTTTGGTATTTTGTCATCAGTTGAAATGTCACATTCTTAAGAGCCAAAAAGTTTTGTTCGTTGCTGAACAGGCCGTTTTTCTTCTTTTGCTTTCATTTGACCTTCTGATGTAGTTTAGTGTTATGACCTCCATGATCATGTCGGCAGAGAAATAATTATTTTAACTCCTCCCAACCACCTTCATTTAGTTATGTTGATATGACTTCTACTGTACCAAAAGTTGGGAGTCAGTCTGCAGCAAAGTCCATTTCAGATGTGGGACGGGGACGGGGGGGTTGGGCAGTGGATGTTGTCTGAGGCTGCTTGCTAACACTGGACAAATGGAGGTGTACTTGTACATATGTGAAATCTCGACCGATCTTTTTAGAGAGCTTATATCCGTACGTGCCTTAGCTAGGCTTTTCTGTAACAAGTGCACCTTGCTGCATACACACTTGTTGTTGTGTCTAATAGGCACTTGGGACAATAAAAAAAAAAAAAATCCTACATTGAACAGAGTTCCTGGATTATTATTCAGTGTCGAGGAACGCGTGTTCTCGTCAAGGGAAGTTTAGACTAGCTCACAAACTGCAGCTTCCTACCCTTCCTGTCTACCAGGAAGGGTAGGAAGCTGGGGCGGTCTTAAAAAGTATAACATTCTGAACTTTAAATTTAAGGCCCTAAAACGTCTTAAAAACTAATTTTCATCTGAGGTCTTTAATTTCATGTATTCAGGTCTAAAAAGAGAAGCCTTTTGCAGCCAGAAACGCTGGCTGCAAAAGGTTAACATCAACAATAACATATATTACTTAACTGATATCAGTTAAATGAATTATCAATTGGTTTGAGCAAGATTTGAACCAGGGGTACTGTGTTTGGCAGTAGACTCAATGGTACAACATGCTTACCCACTGAGCCACAGAATTTTCCTGCAGTTTTTATCTACAAGACGGTGTAATTAAATTAGGTTACTGATGTGATTGCTTTATCTGTAAATTAAATTAATGGTTTTTCAATGACTGAATTCATTGAAATAAAAAGTGTTTCAGAATTTATTTGATTTGAATACGTTTTTGGTAATGCGTAGGTCTTAAATTTCAATCTTTATGGTCTTAAAAAGGTCTTAAATTTGAGGTACTGAAACCTGGTCTGCTGAGAGTGGCACACTAACGTGCTTATTTGGCACAGAGCACAGCCACATAAAACTCCTAAAAACAGACCAAGTAACCCATCTGAATGACTTTCTCCAGTTATCAAGTCAACATGTGTTGTGATTACACTTGCAGCAGGGGGCAGTGTTGTTCACCCTCACAGTATTCATGTTGAGTCATTGACACAATGAAAAAGAAAGCAGTTGTTTATTTTTTATTTCCCCCCCCCAAATCATTTAAAAGTGACCCATTTCATGTTCATTTTCTGTCAGCTGATATCAGTAAACTTCATAAAGGAGTTACAGTCATGCTAGTTACTACAGGAATTGGCATCAACACTGTAGGTTCTAGGATCCAGCATTGTGGTATTAGCACATTTACAAAAGAAAACAGACATACAACTTAGGTTTTATAAAAAAAAACAGGTCCCAAATCAAAACATGCAGAAAATGTGGCACATCTCAAACCAAATGCCAACTAATATCGTAGATAGTTTGTATCATGTAATGGCTTAGAATCTTCGAATTGACTAGTTCCTAGAAAAAGGACACTTTTTAAACCCATACTTTAACCCCGAATACCAATATTTGTACCAGTTTTTCAGACCCATTTGAGATAGAACACATTAGGTTCTTATGGAAGCCTCAACAATGTTGTAATTTGGAACAAGGAATAATACAAAGGAGAGCTGCAGATGTTAATCAGGAACTCTCAGTAGGAAGTTCATTCTGACAGCTTCATCTTCATGTCTGGGCCGACAGCCTTCTTATTAACGGCCCGCCCTCTCTCTGACACCTGATGATCAATACCTTCACCGGGATACTCAACAGTATCATTCTGACATCAAGGAATACTCTAACATGTTACTGTACTGAGAAACATCTAGGGAAGACTTGGCTCTCACATTCTCACACAAAAATAGTTTTACAAACATGCAGTCACGGCTGACAGGCATCTGCTGTATCCATGACAACGGGTCAAACGTTATTGCCAATAACATCGTTATCAAGGCTCCTTCAGAATGGTTTAAACAAATGTCTGAAATAAAAACTTTGACAAGTTTATTCATCTTCGAATTCAGTTCATGTCGAATTATGGATGAGCATTATATTATGTAAAAAATTTTTTTTTAACTATGTGTTCCAGAAGACATTTCTTAGCTGTCTGGTATCACATGGATACAGCAGAAGTTAACAGTTTTCACGTTTTAACAGTTCAGCTTAACAGTTGTCAACTGCGCTGAAACCAGGGTTTAATACAGATACACAGGCAGACAAGCAAAGGAACAACAGCCATTCAGTCTTCTTCAACCGGGTCACAGATGGGTGACAGTAAAGCCCTGGGCCCAACCTGAGATCGTGATTGTCTAGCATGCACACAGCCTAGATCTTCAAGAGTTTAACCACCCAAAATACAAAGAGGAACTCAATCTCTCGATAGACTGGCCGTTGACAGGTTTGCAGGATGACAAATTACCCAGATGATTCATTTTTAAAAAGAAGTTACAAATCTGAACGTGTTCTACTGAGAAGGAAATGAATCCCTGTTTAAGGTTCGGCCGTGTGCTTTTCATGAACATAAACAAAACATTGGCCACGCTAGAATAGAAAATTAAAACAACAAATCAAAGAGAACAACAAAGCAGTGCTATGTTTTTTTATACATATTTTACACACATTTAAAAGTGATCTGTATACTGTGTTAATAGACCTATATTTTTGAGTAAAGGGTGCTATGTCACAGTGGGTTTTCACATAATTCTCAACGCTTTGGGTGCTAATGCTAAGTATGCTAATTAACCAGAGAGAGACGAACAGAGAGGACAAAAGGTGTCTCTGGTAGTTTCTATCGAACCATGTCTGAATTTAACCCAACATTGGGAAATGTTTTAGCCAGTCAGCCAACAGCCCTGATTGGTTCACCACACAGCCTTCCTGGCGCAATGTGACACAGTCCTCTGAAAGGACTTCTATGGCTCTCGTGTAACAGGTTTTGTTTTTAGAAGAAGTGACAGGAGAATTTTCAGTACTGTAAACTAGTCAACCAGTAGCGATAGCCAGCTGCCAGTTGGGAAAAGTTCATAAACATAAAAAGTGTGATCTGTAGTTTCGAGGGAGTGCCTGAGAGGTCTGTATAGAGTCCAGTCACAGAGACATTATGTTGTAGTGGTGTATTCTGGGTAGTGTAGTCTGCATTGGCTGCAGGTGTGGTGTGTTCTGGGTACTTTAGTCTGCATTGGCTGCAGGTGTGGTGTATGCTGGGTAGCGTAGTCAGCAGGAACAAAGATCAGGTGAGTGTAGGTAGGTTATGCTACCCCCTCCATTTCTCCCTCCCGTTGCTAGGCTACAGCGGGCCTTTGAACTGGTTCCCAGAGAGATGCTGTCGGATGGACGGCTTTGATCCTGCCGCATCGCCCAGCTTTCTCCATACCACCTACACACACACACACACACACAGATAGAAAACAACTGTAATATAACTCAGAAAGAAACAGTTAGTTGCTTGTTCACCTGCAGCCTGTGAGAGCAGAGAGCACCCCCACAGCGAGCCGTGTGCTGCCTTTGAGGAGTGCAGGCAGGTGGGGTTCTGGAGGCAGCATGGCCCCGTGTGACCAGGAGGCCCAGGGCCACAGAGCATACAGAGGGGCTATTGTTGTGCTCCTTCACATCCCTGTCCTGCCACATACCTCCCTAAAGACCTGATAGATCCCGTCTGCTCTCTGTCTCTCTCCCTCTCTCTGTCCCTCCATCTCTGTCTCGCTCTCCATCTCTCTGTGTGTGCCTCGATCCCTCTCTCCAGCTCTCTCTCTTTCCCTCGCTGTCTGTGCCTCGCTATCTGTCTCCATCCCACTCTCTCCCGCCCCATCAGCAAACCTTTTATACATTTCAGGGCCTCTAAGCGCCCCAGGGGAAGGACGGAGAGAATGCTCTTTTCCCTGCTGCCTCAGTGTAATTGCTCTGACAGGCCAACTAGCAGCCTCTTATTAAGGACTCTAATTAGAACTCCGGGATGGGACAATAACACAGATGAGCAGAGGAGCGAGAGAGACAGAAAGAGATGGAGAAAGACAGCGAGAGAGAGAGAGAGAGAGTTTGGAGGGGGTGCAGAGCAGACAGAGGGAGGAAATGCCTCCAGTGCTTTTACGCTGTGTACGTACGTTGCACATCTCTCGGACGATGGCCTTCTCCTTCTCGCTGAGGTCCTCCTCGTAGTCCTCTGGAGCCTGCTTGTCCAGGTTCTCATGCACCTCCAGCACCTGGACAACCACACAGTTTCACTTGACTCATGCGGCAGATACTTCCCCCCCCCCCCACCCCCAAACGACACACAGATACTGCATGTAGATAAGCACAGCAGAAGTTCCAAGGACCGGTATTTCGGTGATCAGAGTCAAGGAAAGGTCTTTGGTCCCCAGGCACAGTGGAGAGTGACCTCATCTGAAACGGGACCAGGGCCGGACACAGCGCTCTCCTACCTTCATGGCGTGCACCACGGCCTCCGGCTTCTGGACGCAGGATAGGTAGCCTGTTGCCGGAGACGACTCACTGGTGGGAAGACGGCCTGTGCCCTGGACGGAGAGACAGATATTACACCCCTGGAGCAGGAGAGGGAGGAGTCTCGTCTGGCAGCCTGCTTGATAGGACGGCCGCAGCTCAATTAAAAAAAACACTTAAGAGCTTCAAAGCAAAGCCCTTTTTGTGAGCACAAATCAAATGCGTGTTGGTTTTAGAAGCAGTGTCACAGAGGGCTTCATAGATGCTTCACCCTGCTTCAGATGGGTCGGACTCAGCAGAACAAAAGCGCTGTAGAGCCCCTGATTATAAACAGTCCACTCTGAACACTCCCTGTGCTCTGTGATGTGACCTGAAAGGGGCTCTGACTCATCCAGGCCCCCAGGAATAATACCCCTCTGTTGGGGACAGAGAGGGAGACAGAAAAAGAGAGGGAGAGAGAAAACAAGAGGGAGAGAGAGAGAGAGAGAGCAGGGGAGCTTCACAATAGCTCTATTCACCCTGGCCCTGGTAAGGTGGACCTGTATTAGACACAGCTCTGTGACTCTCAGTCTGAGATCCAGTCCTCCACCTGCCCAGCCTCCACCTGCCCAGCCTCCACCTGCCCAGCCTCCACCTTGCCCAGCCTCCACCTTGCCCAGCCTCCACCTGCCCAGCCTCCACCTTGCCCAGCCTCCACCTGCCCAGCCTCCACCTTGCCCAGCCTCCACCTGCCCAGCCTCCACCTGCCCAGCCTCCACCTTGCCCAGCCTCCACCTGCCCAGCCTCCACCTGCCCAGCCTCCACCTGCCCAGCCTCCACCTGCCCAGCCTCCACCTCGCCCAGCCTCCACCTTGCCCAGCCTCCACCTTGCCCAGCCTCCACCTCGCCCAGCCTCCACCCGATTCTCCTGGACTGCATTCCTCCCAGGTCAGGCTGCAACCTTTCTGGCCTCCGAAACCGTAGCATGCCTTCATGGAACATCCCAAAAGAACCGTGAACAAATGTCAAACAGTCCTCGTTGGGAGGTCAACTTCAGCTGACAACCTAGTCTACAGCCCTGCCTGCCGACTCTCCAACTCCCCCCCTCTCCTCCGCAGGTTAAGTAGAGGGATTGGGAAGAGTAAACAGGAGTGTTACTGAGTATTAGATTCAGCTGCTTCACAGATGCAGCTGTACAGTAAATGTTAGTTTGCAGTTTGGACAGTCTCGGAGAGGCTCACAGCCCCGGGCGTTGCTTGTTATTCATATGGATGAACAGTCCTGGCTGATCTCCTGCATAAATATTCCTTTTAAAGACCTTCCTGTAGGAGCACCAACACTCTCTGTCAGAACCAGCAGTTAAGACTAAGAGTTGAATATCTATGTTTGCATCAATGAAAACGCTTGGTCTCTCTCTCTCTTTTCTTCACTTTCCCTCCTCCTATCTATCTGCCTCCCCATCTCTCTCTCTCTCTCCCCATCACTCTTAGACCCACAACGTGACTTGAAAGTGGGGCAGGGTGATCCTTGTTTGAACGCTGATAGAAGCACAGCTAAATATAAAGGAATAAGGAGTATGAGTTCCATCCTCCACTCACTGGATGGAACAGAAAGATAGAGAACATTGAGTTCTGTGTCCTGTCTCCTGGCAGCCTGTTTGTAATATCCTCTCTCCATCCCGCCCATTCATTCTATCCACTCTTTATTTGATCTCTTTTCCCATCCCTCAGTCTTGCCCTCTCATTCACTTCATCTCTCTCTGTCTCCCCCCCACCCCCCATCTCTTCCCTCCATCTCCGTGCCTCCGTCTCTCCACTCCAATAAGGGCTAAGCGCTCACGCATGGATGGACTCAGGCCACATCGCAGCACAACCAATCAATCCACGTGCAGCCCATAATGAAAAGGTCTCCATGGAGACACCATGGCGACAGCACCAAAACAAGAAGGAGGAAGTGAGTCCCATATCTAATCACCGTGATAGATCTTGACCACAGCAGTGAAGACACACAGACCACCTGCTCAGCAGGGAGCGGGGAGTCTATTGGTGGGTGACTTAATGATGCATGATGACCTCAGCCACTAGTATTCATCTGATCATGTAGAGTCTAGATGTCACAAGGCTTTGTTGATCCCGGGGAAACTGACAATTATATTCCAACTGTCTAGTTAGGCCGACATCAAATATGTCATGTGGCTTTCAATTACATGCCTTTTTAATGACCTAACACAGAATAATAATCAATCTAAAATTTAGTTAACACAATTATTCAACATTTTAACTGATATGGGGAGGTTCCACATATCACTTGTGTAATCAAACTGAAGGCACGTGCCACATGTAAACACCATAAGCCGAGCTAGGCCACAACACGCTGCCGTGACAACCCTTCATTTATCATCCTTGTCAGAGGAACATCCAGGGGTCAAAGTTCACGGGAAGGCCACCGACCCTGACCCCCAGAGTGGCACCATAACATCTAAGCTGCGTAGCGTGACAGAGCAGGCCAGGGAGACAGTTTGGGCTTGATTAAATACACTATTGATTTTCTCTGTGCTGAAGGTGGTGGCATGTGGTGGTCTGCTGTGTGTGTCTGTCAGAAAACTATTACCAGCTCCACCCCCCCCCCCCTCCCACCACACTGGGAGGTCAGGGGGTCAGGCAGGAGAGAAGGATAATTAATTCCATATGCAATTTGGGATCAAGCGGACTTGGGGAGGACACAGAGGGAGAGAGAGAGGGAGAGAGAAAGAGAGAGAGGGGAGGAAAGAGAGAGAGAGAAAGAGAGAGAGGGAAAGAGAGAGGGGAGGAGAGAGAGGGGAGGAAAGAGAGAGAGTGAAAGAGAGAGGGGAGGAGAGAGAGAGAAAGAGAGAGAGGGAAAGAGAGAGGGGAGGAGAGAGAGAGAAGGAGAGAGAGGGGAGGAGAGAGTACTCACGTTGTGCAGAGCGTCCTGGCGCTGTGGCAGGGAGGACAGCTGAGACTCAGAGTGGTACAGAGTCATGCCCTTCCTCAGCATGCGCAGGTCTCCAGGGTTACACTGCTGGGCCCACAGAGACGTCAACACAGTTACATTACACGCACACATACACACACATGCACACCCACAGCACCACACACAAAAATACACACAAAAACTGATCAGACCATCCAATAAACTAATGGTAAAAACACGTTTTAACCATTAAAATGAAAAATCAGATAATTAGTAGGAAATTAGTAGGTGTGGTTGCGTAATGCACAGGCCTATTGTAAGTGGTAGAGCATGAAGCTTGGTTCAGTAGAAGCAGAACGTGGTTCTACAACCCCCCCTCCACCCAGGCCCGTTAAACTGGGTCTCCCTGGGGGCGGGGTTCAGGGATGGGGCCGGCCTCTCATTGGACGACCGAGGCGCAGTCAGCGCCAACACTCCATCTGACATTTCTCCTGTCACGCAATGGTGTTGCTCCAGGATGACGGCCAACGCGGTAAGGCACACACACACACACACACACGTTTTCCCTGGAAGACGCACAGGTTCACACGCTCAATGGTGTTTTTTGTTTTCTCTGACGCAAACCACGAGCACACACACACACACACACATGTAATGGCTGGGAGCATCATTACAACTGTGAGTATATCTGCCATGTCGGGTCATGTCTATTGTCTGTACGAGACAGATGGCATATTATAGAACGCATTTTGAATGCATAAATACGTTAAGAAAGTAACAAAAGTTTGGTGTGATCTCAAAAGAAGGATATTGGTGTCAAACAACCAAAGAGCTCATGTGAGTGAAATGCTGCGGTGCAGAGCGTAATAGCTGTGTAACTGCCCCAGCCATCATCAGTCATCCGTAACGTCCCTATGAGAGTCTTCTCTGGTGACCTGCCTGCTCTGCTTGTCAGAGGCCACGGAGACAAAGTCACTCAGGTAATTAGCCTGCAGTTAATGGATGAGGTGTCATCTGGTATTAAGGCAATCCATCATAGTCACAGTTTGTTGACCTTTATGAGTATGGCTGGCCATAATGGAATGCCTCTGCCTCACACACATATGTGTGTGTGTGGCAGAGACTGGGGTGGTGTGTGTGTCGGCATTCCCTCTAAATTCATATTGTTTTCTTAAGATTTCTTCTTTCAACAAAGATACACTGACTCTGTTGCACAATACTAAAAGTTGGGCAATATCTCAGCTAAGCAGGATAATCCCTTCTGAATAACACCTGCTAGCATTGAGACATGTTGGCCACCAGGCTATTACGTAAGACTGAGGCAGTGGGTCTGTGTATGTATAAGCTTTTATCTTAAAAAACAAGGAGAAAAAAAATCCAGACCCTTTAAAAAAAAAAAAACTCAAATTACGTCTTGCAGCCTTACGTAAGAGTTTTTTCAATGTTAAAAAAAGAACGAAAAGGTTCCTAGACAACGAAAAAACCAACAAGACGACTTTCATGAAATTTTAAAACATTTTCATACTGTTCACTTACACACCAGTTGTTACTCATTCAGTATTGATTTCTTGGCATGACCAGCATCGCCTCAACTCTGCTAAATTATTCACACAGCCAGGCATGTCTGGGAGCCAGGACAAGCTGTTCATACTACAGAGCACCATGTAGACCCCCCCCCCCTCTCCTCAAGCCTGCAGGTAGCCACCTAGCTAACGCACCCCAGCAGCACCTAGCTCCCACAACAGGGCAGCCTCATAGAAGCCTGTACAGCCATTAGCTTAGCATGCTACCAGCAGGTGGGTGATGCGAAAGGGGTTAAAGGAAGATCCGTCACCAGGCAGAGAGGGACTGCAGTAAAAGCATAGTGGCAGAGATTCAGAGGTGTTTTAGGAAAGTAGAGCTTTGCCTTTTAGCAAGTGGAAGTTATGTAGTTTTAATTTGTTACCTTCTTGGTTGGTAATTGTGATAAGCTATGTCTGTTACAAGCCTGAAGATGAGAAACATCACAAGTTAAAGGACAGGATGTCCACCAGTTCCAGTTGGGAGTTGCTCTCCCAGTTATTACTGAGTATCTCCAACATAAGTTAGCTGGAGAAAAACACTTCTTGGTCATTAAGAGTCCCCATGAAACAATACATCTCTTCTCACAGTTATTCAAATATTATCTTAGTTATGCTTAAATAAATCCCTATTGTGCAAGGAATGAAGCAATTATTTTTTACGCCTACCCAAAATTCAAAGGAAGGCTAATCTTAACTGTCCTTGTGCTAAAGGAAACAGGCTCTGTCAGATCTCTTCAACATTGTAATCGGAGCACTTTGCTGTAATTACACAGACCATAAAAAGATTTCTTCCCACATAATTTTCCTACATGGATCAGTGGACAGATAATTGGCAAACATAGTGACTTAAAAAAAAAGTATATTCCAATTAGAACATTTATAGTACTTCTTCAGAGCAGGCCCTTATGTAGGATACTCTGAAATGAACTAATCTTGTGTTATCTCCATTCTCATAGATTGAAAGACAATGTTGACACAAGGTTAATGATTCAACCGAGCAAGGTATTAGAAGATTAGAACGTCGTGGGTTTTAAGTTGCAAGTATGTCGTGTTTGACAACCAGGTGATGTGAACCATGTCTAACCTTCCCCAAGCACTAGAGGGCTAACAGGTGAAAACGAAGTGACCTGGAAAGGTCCCCCTTACCCTCCTTCCGCCACTCTGTCTGTCCCCCTCTCATCTCTCCATCCAGGTCCTGCTCAAGGTTAGACGGGATTCCCCCCCTCTTCAACTCCCACTCAGAATGTCAATGTCACAATAAGGTTGGCCAAAAAATAAAAAGCCAACAGCATTTCTTTTCTTATGCCTCTGATTCTTTTTCACTCTTCTCATTCCCTCCCTCCCTCTCTTCTCCTCACCCCGCCTCTCGTCTCTGCTCCTCCGCCCTCTTCAAGGCCCAATATCTTGGTTTGTTACCAGGGTTTACTGCTCCTCCATGAATTAAACATGACTAAGCACATTCTCCACCCTCCAGACAGCTCGCTGAGAGAGGTGGGCTAAAAACAGGCTTGAAAACTTCACTTTGTCTTCAAGAAAAGCCTGTTATTTTTGTGTAGCTACATCGAGTTGTCAGCAGGGAAAACTCTTAAATAAAAAAAGCAAATGGCGAACTCTGATTATAATTCCAAGTTGCAAGTTCATGTTGTTCAAGTTGAGAACAAAGTGATAGTGTCTTTTGTAAGACTTGAGAGGGCATTATGATTAGCATCAGGACAAGTCAGGCCAGTCTGCATGTGTGTGTTTGTGTGGATGTGTGTGTGTGTGTGTGTAATGACCTTACCTGTGAGAGAAGCTTGTTTTTATTGTCCTCCAAAATCCGTACTTTACTCTCCAGCTGTCTGATGTAGTTAGAAGAGGGATCTATTGAAGAGGAGAGACAGAGCCAGAAAGAATGAGAGAGAGGGAGAGGAGAGAGAAAGCAGACAAAAGCAAGAGAGAGGAGAAAAAGAGAGCCATTAGCATTTCAAACACAGCCAGTGAGGGGCACATGAGCAGAGGGCCCCATCAGGACACAGCCAGTGAGGGGCACATGAGCAGAGGGCCCCATCAGGACACAGCCAGTGAGGGGCACATGAGCAGAGGGCCCCATCAGGACACAGCCAGTGAGGGGCACATGAGCAGAGGGCCCCATCAGGACACAGCCAGTGAGGGGCACATGAGCAGAGGGCCCCATCAGGACACAGCCAGTGAGGGGCACATGAGCAGAGGGCCCCATCAGGACACAGCCAGTGAGGGGCACATGAGCAGAGGGCCCCATCAGGACACAGCCAGTGAGGGGCACATGAGCAGAGGGCCCCATCAGGACACAGCCAGTGAGGGGCACATGAGCAGAGGGCCCCATAGCTCAGAGTCTACTGACATTCTCCTGGATGAGGAGCTGAAGGCCCAGCACTCCCAGTCACATGCTGCCCTGTGTTGGCTGTGCGTCCATGTGTTTTATCATATCACGATTGGATGCATCGTTTACGGCTATTCTCCCTCACTTAACTCTCTCCTCTGCGCTGGTTTGCTCTTTTGCTAATCCCTAAAGCTAAAATTAGCCTTTTGTGGCAAAACAACGATGAGTAACCTAATTCTGTTAGTCACCATGCAGAACTGCACAGGGACCTGCCCACCTGTCTGAGAGAGAGAGAGAGAGAGAGAGAGAGAGAGAGAGAGAGAGAGAGAGAGAGAGAGAGAGAGAGAGAGAGACAGAGAAAGAGTGAGAGAGAGAGAAAGAGTGAGAGACAGAGAGAGAGATTTGGGTACATAGAAAGGAATAGGTTTCTGTTGGTTCAGACCAGGGACAGTCTGCCGCTGCTCCGAGCTACCTCTTTCTCTGTGGGTGTTCTGGAACTTGTTTTCCAAACCTAATTTACAGAGAGATCAAAGCAGAGGTGCAGAGGTACGCAGGCACGGTGTTCTGACAGCGTGTCAGAGACACATCATGGTGTTCTGCCACCAACCCACTGTTGCTCTCATAAATGGAAGCAAGAAAAAGAACAGTTGTTCTGGGGATGGGCAGGGCGGCATGTCTATAGAAGAGGCGAGGACATGTTTGGTGGGTGGGGTTGCTCTGGTGATTCAGACAAGTAGCTTGTTTTCACTGAAATAAAGTTTGAGCTGTCAAAAACACACACGCAAACACAAATAATCTGCTTAGCCTTCATTCTGAGTTGTTTCATATCATATGCCTCATTTGCCCAGTCCAACTAGCACAGTTCTAGCCCGCAGTTTCAACCCCAACCACCAGATGAAGCTGCTGAGCCCCATTCCCTGGTTGACCGGCTGAAAGATAATCAGACGCGATTGCGTGAGCTACAAACCATACATAGACACAATGGTTGTTAGACAGCATATTTCTTGAAATGACTCAAAACATCGTAGCTAATAATAATCGTCTGTGCCCAAGGTCCTGGTTCTAGTCCTGAGCCAGACAATTGGACAAAACATATAGATGCATCTGTACTCATCTCCTGGCAGAAGTGGTGGACAGATTCTCTGCCAGGGTGAATAGTTATCTACTCCTCTTTCCAGTAGCCTCGAACGTGTGGCTGGCGTCATGGCTGACTGACTGGTTGCCTGGCTGGCTTGTGGCCGGGCTGGCTGACTGGTTTCCTGGCTGGCTTGTGGCCGGGCTGGCTGACTGGTTGCCTGGCTGGCTGACTGGCTTGTCGCCAGGCTGACTGGTGTTTTTTGAACGAAGAGACCCAGCAAGCCAGCTACACTAATCCTCTTTCCCTCCCTTGTGACCCTCTAATCTGGCTTCATCTGCAGGGCTGACCTGCGTTCAGGGCCCAAGCCGATTAGGACGACCCAGGCTCTGCTAGCGTGGAGGGGACAATCCGGACTCCCAGAGAAACAGTGTCTCGATGCTCCGACTCCACAAGCCTCACTCGGGTCTTTAATGATGCGTCTGTGGTGCCAACATGGGTACCGTCATTTTGTGATGGTGTGGTGAGGGCCTTCTGTGGTTAGATTTAGTAATTTAGCAGACAGGGACATTCCCCCGATGCAAGTAAGGTGAAGTGCCTTGCCCAAGGACACAACGTCATTTTGCACAGCCAGAAATCGAACCGGCAACCTTCTGATTACTAGCCCGATTCCCTAAACGCTCAGCCACCTGACCCCAGCTGGTTGGTGTGAGAGATGAGTTGTGAGCTTGAGGATGAGCCTATCACAGGATAGGATCACAGTGATCCACAGTGATCTGAGGTTGGACCAAGTATCTGGCAGGGGAGGAGAGAGGGATCTCACAAGTGTAGCCAGGGGGATGGATGATATAACGGCCATCATACTCTCTCTCCCTCTCTATCACTAAGCCTTTGATGTGAGGCGTTAGGGAAATTCAATCCAAGAGAACCTCATTTCGGAATTACACACGACATGATGGGAGTGATAAGAACACACACACACACACACACACACACACACACACCCACACACACCCCTGAGGGCTCTTAAGAGACCGTCTCCTCGCCCTCTTCTCTTTAACACCTCCAAAAACTCATCCCTGGGGAAGACGGCGCGGCCAATTAAAACCCCCTCCTGCCTGACATCCCTCCATCTCCCCCTCCCTCTTCCCCACTCACTAAGCTGGACCAGAATCCCATGCTGATCACTCTAACTCATATTGACCCTGAGGAGCTGTGCTGTGCCTGGTGTTTATGTACAATGCTTCAACTGAATCATACAGTGCAGGAACACAAGATAATACACAGCCATGTCCAACTAAACATAACGCAGAGGCAGATAGGCAGAGAGAGAGAGGCAGAGAGAGAGAGGGGCAGAGAGAGATGGAGAGAGAGAAAGAAAGAGATAGAGGCAAAAGTAAAACCACAAATCTGAGTGGAGACCTTGTACTCACAGAGTACTATTCTCTAGAAGTATGCACTTCTATTCTTTTTTCTCCTGTATGTGTGTATGTTGATTCTGTAAAGGGAGGATGCTCTGTGTGTGTGAGTGTGTGTGTGTGGCAGAGTGATGCAGACAGACACATTCATAACTCTGTCCCTCAGAGTGTCACTTCCCATCGCATCAGGGCCACCATGACCCATTTTACTCAGGCCTTCCCCACTCCCTCAACCCCCCACCCTTCCAACAGAGCTCACGCCCTCAACCCCCAACAAAAGCCTGGTCAAGGGCTTGAGGAGTGTATATGAGTGTGTGTGTGTGTGGCGGGGTGCGTGTCTGTCTATGAGGAGGGGGTGTCGTTCAGGCAGGCTCTGGAGGAGGGCCATCTGGGCAGGACTGGAGAGACCCCAGCCACTCTAGTGGCGTCCACATGCCCCGTGTCACACACACGCTACGCCATGGGGGGCTGGGAGAGGCCTGAGCAACCACACACACACACACACACACAGAGAATATTCAGAGATCAATACCAACTGACTGCCGGTCTGAAAGCCATCTGTTGATAGTTTTTTATAAAGCATGCAGAGCCCTGAACTGGTGTGGTCCCATTGCTGGACAAGGCTCTCATATTCACGACAGCACTATGGTGTGTTTCAACACTGAGGCCGGCTGGTGAGGGTATAGGCACACACAGGGCAAGAGTGAAGGAGTGTGTGCACAGATGGGGGGGGGGCTATTGAGCCCATCTGTGTCTGTCTGTGTGTGTGTGAGGGGTGTGTGG
Source organism: Osmerus mordax (assembly GCF_038355195.1). NCBI lineage: Eukaryota > Metazoa > Chordata > Actinopteri > Osmeriformes > Osmeridae > Osmerus > Osmerus mordax. The sequence goes on along the minus strand of NC_090057.1, from coordinate 4,696,541 downwards.
GTGTGTGTGTGTGTGTGGATAGACTTGGTCAATGACTACAAGATGTGGAAGAAACTTCCAATGTTTCAGCAGAAAACTTTCCATGAAATCTGACCTCAATGTGTACAGAACAGACCTCTTGTCTACCAATGAGTTCTTCATTACAGAGAGCTGCGGTCTGCTGTCCACATGCACACAGGAAAGAATATTCTGGAACAGCACAGTTGAGGAGAAGGCTGTCCAATCAAGGACAAACTCCATCAAACATGAAGAGGAAGGCTAGAAACTGCTGTAACACTGCTGAGTCTTGGTATGTCAGAAACAAAGAAAGAGAGAGAGGCGCGAGAGAACGAGAGAGAGCGAGAATAAGAGAATAAGTGAGAGCAGAAAATAGAGAGGCATCTTTGTTCATGACTTGGCACCCATCAGAACAGCAGAGCCTCCATGATGTATTTGGGAGGCGTTCGACTGCCCACGCCTGTTGTTCTGTTGCTGCCCCCAAACCCAAGTTGGCAACAAAAATAAATGAATAAATAAAAATAAAAAAAATCCTCCAGCACCCTCTCTTCTCAGCTCTCCGCTCCCCCGTGCTCAGTCACAGCCAGGGCAACACTCAGGAGCGAGGGGGAGCTGGAGCAAGTTGAATGGGCATCCATGCTGCATTAAATCGGTGGAACGACATAACCTGGCAGCCCAGGCGCGTCACCACAGGCCCCTGGGAGGCCATCAAAGCCAGAGCTGGCTCGTCAGTTAGCCTGGCGCTAACTCCCTCTGACAAGACCTGGCTTCGGGTGAGATGTTAGCGCCAGCTAGGTAGTTCCATCAGGAGAAACGCCTCACCTCCTCACGCAATTTGAAGTATGTGTGTGAAGACAGAGAGGGAGGGAGGGAGGGAGGGAGGGAGGGAGGGAGGGAGGGAGGGAGGGAGGGAGGGAGGGAGGGAGGGAGGGAGGGAGGGAGGGAGGGAGGGAGGGAGGGAGGGAGGGAGGGAGGGAGGGAGGGAGGGAGGGAGGGAGGGAGGGAGGGAGGAAGGAAGGAAGGGAGGGAAAAGGAGAAAGAGAGAGAGGGAGAGGGAGAGGGAGAGAAGGAGAGCGATGAGAAAAGGTGTGTGTGCACTTTTGTGTTTGTTAACATCAACCATCTGCCCTGAGTTAGTAGTCATGTAACACACACACACAGTGATGTGAACGTTTGTGTTCACAGGGCTGGTTTCCTTCACAACATGGAAGCCTGAAAGGTGAAACGGCTGAAAGCCAACAAGAGGGCCCTTCCTTAACTGAACAAGTGTTTCAACACATTCACATGAACTCTGCCAGCAGCTCTCCTCTTAATCACCAACCTCAGGGATTAGGGGCAGGCTCTGACGAGACCTTGGACAGCAGTAATGTTCACCGGTAGAGACGTTAGGAAGTGTGTGTGTGTGTGTGTGGGTTCTGGAAAACCAAACCTCTAGTTGGTGACATGTGTCACTTGTGTTTGATTACAAGCCATGTGTCACATGACCACAGCGGAATACTTAGTCCCAGTGACAACAATAAGCCCTCAGCTTTGATTTCAGGGAATTACTCCTGGCAGGCTGCCAGACTGCCATTCTTCCAACCTAATCAAGAGATTAAGGGCACAAGAACTAAAACCCACAAGTGGCCTAATCATCAGGGAGACAACCAGGAACATGGTACAATGGTGCACACACACACACACATACTGATTCACACAAAGACACACACACGCAGAGATAGACTCTCACACAGACTGTGTCTCTCTCACACACACACACACACACACACACACAAACACTGTCTGCTATAGGCGTGAGGTGAGTGGGCTCTGTGAGGGTGCTGACTGAGTAGAAGAGACAGTGGAGGAAGGCATCACTAGTTGTCTCCCCCAACACAGACGTGCGATAGCAACAAGACAGCCGTCTGCATTCGAGCCTCCCCAGAGCCCTATAAATAAACAGACTCTCTCTCCAACCACACACACACACACACAACCCACCCCCCTCCATCGCCCTCTCGGATGTGAAGACAAACAGGTCGATACCCTAGAAACAGGAGCTCTTAGCAGACCTTCAATCATCAGTCAATAAACATTAACAACCTACAGTTCATCAACTACCAACCAATTGACCTTTTGATTTAGTACCACAAAGTATGCTTGTCTAGCCAGAACGATGTCAACAAACGCTTCTTCTTCATGTCTCTGGCTGGTCATGCTGGCTGAGCCTCCTGCGCATGCTCCCCTGCCAGCCAGCTCATAACAGTTGAGGCTAAGGTCCTGGATCAGACAGCACGTTTTTGGCAGCTTTTTGTAATTGCTTTCTATGACTGTAGCTTTCTGCTTGCTGCTTTTGCGTTGCTGAGCGCCTTGCTATTTTCACCTTGAGTGGAAAAGAACTTGGATGAATTGAGAGTCTTCTGTGGTACTGATAACAACAAGTGGAGTTTCATGACCTTCCCAACCGTAAACACACAACCTCTCATGCTGCATGTCCAGGGGTCAGTGACACAGATGCCCTCTGGCACAGGAGGTTAAAGGTCATGACTCGTGGGTGAGTCAGGGATTAAACAGGCTTTCCTCCCAAACTAGAGGGTCACTAAAACCAACCATATAAGCTGGATATCAACACAGAGGCTAAATGAATAAGCACAACTAGGCGTTTAGCCTAAAGGGGACTACATGGTTATGAGCCAGGTGAAAGGCGCTGTGTACTTTAAACTACATTACCCAGAAAACCTACAGCCACAACATGACATCAATGTCCATGTATTGACCACACAGCACCATGCTTAATGTAGTTCCTCTTGGGAACTGTGGGCTTCTCTACCCATGACCACAGACGTCATGGCGACTATTTACATAAATCTACATAGCGCCGCTGGCTTGAGTCCCAGTCACTGCTGAGCTGCTGTGTATTAGGCTTATATAACCATGCTTCATCCACAGCCAGAAACAATACATTAATACACGCTACTCGATAAGTTCATCTTCAACCTCTTTTATCCTTCTGGTCAAATCCCATCAGCGTTATGGAATCTCATTGAATCGTCATTGATGGTACATGGGTCTTATGTACATATTCTCTCCTCCTTTCTTTAATGACATCATGTCGTCTTGGTGTTCACATGAATAAAGGCAATTGGATTTCCTGAATGTGTGGCTTCTCATCATGCAAATGACCAAACCTGAATGAACATGCCACCTAGGGCTCATCCCAGCATCGCTGACTGGACCACAAGGTTACCAGGTTGTGTGGTTGCCAGGTTGTGTGTCACTTTAAGTTCAGCAAGGACCTTCAGTTGAAAGGACCTGCAGCCCCACCTGTGCCAAGCACAATGTCAATCCAACAACAGTGATGTAACAGTAAGAATATCAGTCTAATACTCTGAAAAGGGTGCTGCTCATCGGTCCAGTCCTAAGGATTCCCTGTTTCCATTACAGTTTGGTTGTTTGACTGCAACAGAGATGAAATGGGGCATAGCTTTCCCCCTACTATTGAAACCCACTGAAAACACATTCTCACCCATTTATCAGTATCAACTGGAGCTTTACAAGTAATCTTTCAGCTTCGATGAGTAAAACAGGCCTTCAAATGCTATTGATGAAGCTATAATTACACACTTCAACAGGAGGCATTTTCAGAAGGTTTCCCATTTCATTCTGCGTTACCAAAACTGGATTTAAAATTAGATTTTTGGAATCTACCATCTAGCATTCACATAGAAAGGAATCAACCAAAGGAAAAGTTCCATTGATTCTAGTCCCTGGTCAGGGAAAATGCCATTTGACAGGGAAGAGTAAATGACATCACACAACGTGAGTAGAAGAGACGAAAATAGCGAATTCTATTACATGTGCACCACTCCGATTGGCGTAGGCCTTTTGCCAATGGCGTTTCAGTGACAAGGTGTTACATTGATGAGTCCACATATCCTCATCCTCTCCTACAGGAGGATCTAAATCCCCTCCAGACCCAGAGACCCCGGCCGAATGCAACACAGAACCTTCAGAACCCCAGCTGGAATCTGTGTGTGAAAAGAAGATCTCTTGTTAACGTGCCGCAAACGGTGTCGCTTTTTCTGATCTCAAACTGACAGCTGTGGCAGAGACATCCTGATGTCTGTTCTGAAAGAGAGGGAGAGACTGAAAGACGTAGACACTGTGAGTATTCCCTTTAAGCTGTGAAGTTGCTGTCTCAGAAAATGATGACTGAAAGCAACGACAACAAAAAAAACAAGGAAAGCTCACTAGCCCAGACATGCAAACAGACTGTCCTGTATTATTGCGGTAATTATACCCAACCGGTTAACAGGCACTTCTGAGACTTTTCTCACATAATTATTGGATTTGCAGAGAGATTCCAATGTGTCTCATCTTGTCTAGTCTAATCTTCACCTGTTCAACCAACTTTGCCTTCCGACAGGGGGGCAAGATGACAGACATGGAAAGGAGGCACCCCCCTTCCACTCTCCAACCTCATGTCATCATTACTTCCTCTCTCTTTCTTTCCTAAAATCCCTCCACCCGCCCCTCCTCCTCCTCCTCTCTCTATGTCTGAGTAGAGACCTCTGCGGCAGAGAAGGGCACAGTGTCAGACTGGGTTAGAGAAACACTGGATGACAGGCCTCTTCCCTCCTCTACAATTGGCTGACAGAAGGTTTTTGGAAGGTTCAGTCAACGCAGGACACAAGGTTTAGGGGGGAAAAAAACTCCAGAGTGGAAGACTAGGCCTAGCCTTCAAGGATGATGATATTAATAATAAAATACAAAAATAATAATAATGGGAAAATATTAGCCCCTTCATTAGGGACATGTATCTCCCTACAGGCACCAACAACGATCTTGGCAGAACAGAGGGCAGCAAGCATCGTCCTGTCGCTCTAGAAAAGCTCAATTTATAGTGTGTGTCTCTCTCTCTATCTATCTATCTATCTATATATATAATCTCATTTGAAAGTCAATCTACAGCCCATCTCTCTACTCTCTTCTATGACGCAATAGACGTTATTATACCATTATATAATTGGATATCCATTTTAGTAGCATTATGTCCATACACTAGGGTCAGGACATCTCTTCCACAGTCCAGTTGAGTCGTTTATTAAAACCAGCCACTCCAGCATCAGGGTGTCCGTTTATCAAAGTCCCCCACTTCCTGTTCCTGGAGCCATTAGGTATATTAGTGTGGCCCTGCAAGGGAGACAACCGGGGATAATATCCCATTAGCGACGAAGATGAGAGCTTTACAGCCAGATGCTTAACCTCTGGTGAACCAGCCTGGTGAGGAAGGAGAGAAGAACTCTCTCATCTCAGCCCTGTGCCTCTCTTTGTCCCAGCGCACCAGTCTAATGGACCAGTCGAGCTTGAGCACCCTCCATCATCGCTCCTTGACTCTCTCTGGTCTGCCCTTAACCCCTTCTGTTGGCTGAGCCCGTCTCTTCGTAGTGCATGCTTTTCTGGTTTCCCACCCGGCTGGTTGAGGTGGTGGTTTGGGTTGACAAGCCCAGTGGGTGTACAGGGGTCAGGTAATCAGAGGCACCCAAGCCTTCATTCCAGAACATGTGGCCTAATACTGTTGACCAAACCTTTTGGTCTCCTTTCACCCCTCCCCAGACAGCAACACCCCCCTACAGAAACAGTCTTTGGGGGCTAATTACCCATTTGATGACCATGTCTTACCAATGAGTTTGCTCCACGCACACTCCTGACTGCATCCAGACTATACTAAACCAGAGGATGATCTAGAGAAGAGCCTTTATTTTCTACAGGGGAACAACCCACTGTAGCTGGGGGCTGGAGGGATTGAAACGGAGGGAGAGAGAGAGAGAGATGGAGGGAGAGAGAGAGGTTGGGGAATAGAGAGAGATGGAGGGAGAAATAGATGGGGAGAGAGATGGAAGGAGAGATTGGTGGATAGAGAGAGATGGAGAGAGAGAAGGAGGGCCTCAATCACAATGTTGTAACTAACTGGCTTGAGGATAGGGTTTAGCCATTTTATCTGTTTATTTTTTATTTTTTAATGCGGACCATCCAAGCCCTAATCATCTTACTGTGAAAAGCCCCAGATTAACTGACAGGAACATATGCTATTCCTTTGTCCAGGTTGTTTCTTTCTCTGCTTCTCTCTCCCTCTCCCTCCCTCCTTTTCTCTTATGGAACACCTACGCAAGTCTTAATGTTGAACATGTTACATCTTCAAAATGCCTTCAAGAGATCAATTCTGATGTCTATGTTATTAGTGTAACACAAACATCATTTAGTCTCTATCCTTCCAAGAGCCTATATTGTACTGTCTCAAGAGAACAGCTCTACATGCCCACTGTGCTGTGGCAAAACTCCTCGTATCCTACCTCCTGTCACCACATGTGGTCTCAGATCAGGGGGTCAGGATCAGGACACACACACACAGTGACTTGCATAACTCCCAGCTTCATATCCAGAGCCATAATAGAATGCTATGCTTGCGAGCATACCTTCCAAGTCTCTGTCAACAGGATAGATGCTCTTCAAATTTCCTAACCTTGGAATGGATAAGCGAGGCCACTCCCTGTCACGAGACGATCAACAACACAATATGAGACATTCAGGAATGCACAGATGAGCACACTAGACAGCTAAATTGTAAGGTTTGATTCAATTCCAGGGCATAAACAATTTCCCTGGAATCATTCCACAGACTGAGATAACGAGAGAGAGAGAGAGAGAGAGAGAGAGAGAGAGAGAGAGAGAGAGAGAGAGAGAGAGAGAGAGAGAGAGAGAGAGAGAGAGACAGATAAAGAGAGAGAGGAGATTCTTTTTACTGCGCATCCATTATGAAACAGACTGATGGTAGAAAGCCAATCAATCCTGTTTTTAAACCCTCAGCATGCTAGGAATTTGCTTCCAAAAGATTCCACACAAAGTCCATATACTGCAGGAGCTCCAACTCCAATTGCCAACTAAGTTAGCATATATAGATTAGACTATGACAAGGAAAGCAAGCATGTGTGTGTGTGTGTGTGTGTCAGCATGAGTAGCCTACATGTGTTTGCATGTAAGTACCAATGAGTGTGTGTGCACATGCAGTTCGTGTGTGAGTTGAGGTGTGTGTGAGGACGTATCAAGCAGAAAGTGTGATCAGGGACTCAGATGCTGGATGCACGCACGCACACACACACGCACACACACCATGGGCACAGTGTTTTTCTGCAGATGGGGCTGAATATTTATCTCTCCCTCTCCTAGCCACAGATGGTGGACGAGGGCCCGTTTTTTTTCGACACCTCTCGGCAGCAGCTGTGCCCGCTGGCCCCCTGAGGAGCCACATCGCCACCCCCCTCTCCACACGAGGCCCCCCCTCTCCACATCGCCACCCCCCTCTCCACACGAGGCCCCAGCTGACGTCTCTGGGCTAACTGACCATCCAAGAACCCCAGACACACACACACGCTACCCTGTCGAAAATAGGCCACTAATAAAGACAGCCTGACACCTCTTATTGTATTCTCCAAACGTGGTGTTGTTTTGGACGCTCGGGCTTCGCAGGAAGATCCAGAGAAGGACCGTGTGTTTTCCCTCCATACAGCCACTGGCATGAAGCAGTGAGTGCACAGACATTCTTCTCCTGCAAGACTCAACTCGCTCTGAAGTTAAACAAACGAGAGGTAAAGTGGCAGGAGAAATGTGTCAAGTAGAGAGAGCAGCAATAACAGGAGAGCATACACCACTACGCAGTGAAACAGAAGAAAAAGCTTTTTAAAAAGTGGAGTATCCTAGCAACAAGCGAGTGTAGCCAGAGCTCTTCCCGACTTGCTCTGCAGTCGATTTCCTCTCTCCCTGTGTGAGATCCTTAACCTTGAGCTCTCTCGTGGCTCTCCTCTCTGCCTCTCAGGCCACTTTCATCCCTCGCTCCATTCTCACTCTGCTCCCTCGACGGCGCAACTGTAGTATCACAGTCAGCCCCTCTCACTCATGTCAGACTAGTTTGGTGTGCTGGGCTGCAGTCCTCTCTCTGGGTGAGCGAGGGAGCGAGAAACACGTGGGAAGACGTGTGGTGGATGTAAAAGAGTGCCGGGAGAACCTCCAGCTTGCCTCATCTTACAAAGAACCCAAATCCCAGAGCTCCGCTCTTGTTAGAACATCAAACATCCACGGTTTAATGTCTTTAAACATCAATGATTTAATCTATGTACATCTTCTGCTGCCAGTCTCTCTTCTCTTTGTCACATTCAGCTACTGTACAAGCAGGTTTGTTGTGTTGACAAACAATGCTGCTGGCTACTAGAGTTGAAACATTCCAGGAATGTTCAGAAGACAGAAAACTTTCCAAAGAGATTTTTTATTTTCCAAATAAAATAAAGTTCACCGTGACAATACTACACTTCAAATTCAATGTGTAACGAACAGAGATAATCTACAATGATTTCAACTGGGAAATAATATTTGTATATGCAAAATGTGGCTTACAAAATCCCCATGAAAACATTCCCAGAAATCCCTAAAGCTTTCCTGGAACTTTCCACCCATCTGCAACCCCTACTACTGTACTGACACAGCGACAAGCAGGATTGATCTTGGTCACGTTTACCGATCTTCAAAACCCAGGGTAACGACAGCGTTCCAGCTGAGCAGCACTTAGACAGCAGCATCACCCAGGCCAGCTCTTCAGCTGGACCCCTGGGAGGCAGCACTCATGGATACTCCACTGATACTGACCAGCTCAATACAACTCAGGCCTCGCACTGTTCTCGTTCTGCAGGACAGGTCACCGAGCTGGTCTCCCACCCGCCCCTCACCCTACAGACACATCTATTCATTTACCACAACATGACGTTCAAAAACAATTGTGCGTCGAGAAAGCACAATCAAAAGATGCATACTTCTGTGTTTGAGCGGTTGGAGCCAAGGAATGGAATGTATTTATACCAGTCACTTAAATATGAGACAATACACATCTCTATTACAATACTACATGCAGTGTGACATCAACTGCATCATATCTACAGCACAACATCAACAGGAATGCAGTCAAGTATGTTGTTTATCTGTGAGTCACGCCAGAGGAGGCTTGATCTTCATTAGTCACACACACACACAGATCTAATCGACGACCACTGGGGTTTGCACAGAAAGAAAATGGTGTAAAAAATAAAATAAAATAAAAACTCATCCATGGATATATTCAAGTTGTCTGATCTTTTTCTTCCTGACTTGACAGCACAGATAAAGGCCCGTCTCTGTCTAGAGATGTTGTCTCTCGTACTCCCGAAACAAAAGACTGATACGTACACTCAATGTGATGCTGTGTCGGAGACCAAAGAAGACCTCTTTCTAATTGGCTGTCAGACGTGCCGTCTCCCCTCAGTGTGTGCGAGGCGTGTGAGATGAGCTGTGATGCTTCAACAAGGGATGAGAGGCAGAGTGTCTCACTTCATCTGAAGCTTAACTAAGCAACCAACCAGATCCTCACCACATCCACACTGTGGAAACTGCGCTCTCCAACATCGAGGCTATGAGGAGCAAAGTTAGATAACATGTCCACCCCTCCCCCTTCTCTCCTCGCTCTCTCCAGATCCATCTATCCCCAGATAACACTGATTACTGTTTTGTGAGAGTTTCTGGGGCACAGCATTTGCTGTATAAGCATCCAAACCGAGCTGAGCTGCAAACCTGATTGAGCTCTGATGACCAAAGAGGATCGGAGCCACGAGTGACCTACAGCTCTCTCATCTAGAGCCTCCTGGTCTCCATTCTGTCCAAGTACGTGCAGAGAAACGGGATGGTAAAAGTTGAAGCGTCGCTTAACCATTCTGAGGCGCAAGCCTAATAAAGAGAAACTCTGTAGCCCCCGTTTGTTCATGTCTAATTCTCTCTACACCTCTCATTCTCTCCCCTAGTTTGTCTCTCCTCCCTCCTCTTTCTCTCTCCCTTTCCCTCCCCAGAGCAGGCCTGGGGTGCTTCCGTGCCCTTGGCTCCTGTGCTTGGTGAGATGATGAGCGGCCTGTAGAAGCTAGCTTAGGGCTGTAATCATTTGGAAAAGCTGCCTTTTCATGATCCTCTCTGCCATTCACGTTATGACTCACTTTCATCTAAGCTCTTTACAATGCACACGCACACTAAATCATCAGAGAATTAAAAAGAAACGGTCCGCGCTCCGTTACTTTAGAAAAAACGACAAATAATAAATGATTTTGATCCTCGTCCTGCCATCTTGAGCTCTGCAGGGTGAGGGGATGGCGACCCTTAATACTGCTGATGTGTTTGTGCTGGACGACAGCGTTATAGAGGATAACAACCCTGCAAAGCACAAGTGAGAGTGGAGGAAAGCAATCACAAGATCATTCCAACACCACAGATGCAGTAGCTGAGGGCCTAAGGAGATCTGTTAGCATTTAGCTGGCCTAGCCTGGCCTAGGCCTGGCAGCTTTGCACCGGATGGATGTGATGTGGCTGATTTTGGCTGTTCCTGTGTGTGTGTGTGTGACTCTTAGTCCAGCTTCGAGCCTTAAAACTTAAGTTGTCTGCCTCGGACCAACTGAAGTGGAAATGTGGTTCTCCAGTCAGCCACTTGTTGTTGAAAGTTGTTTTGAGACCACTAGAGCAGAGTTTCCAAAGCCTCCACTCTACAGGTGAGGCCACTGTCTCTATCCAACTATTTGAAGGCTCTGCTTTGTTTCCGGTAGTCTGAGAACGCGCTCCTCTCTGCAGTCAGGATGGCCTGTCAAAGTTTCAGAGTATGGATGAATGGATGGCCACTTGATTTACTGAACGAGACTTAACCCTTCACTAGGACCCTACTCTCACCCCATGAAGAGGTTACCCTGCCTGTGTCCGCACACTCTCTCGACAGTTTTAATTTGAAGAAAGCTTTTATTCTGAATTTACGATCGGTCCAGTAGGGACACAGAGCCGGTGAAGAGGACCCTTCTCCCTTCAGCTTTACATTTAGTCATTTAGCAGACGCTCTTATCCAGAGCTTTGTGTGAAGTATAATACCCCAGGACAGATGGCATCCATTCCCAGGGTAGAAGACCACACTGCTGCACTGCTCCTCATTCTCCTGTAGCTTCCTGGACAATCAGAGGAAAGACGCAAACCTTCCCCCAAAGAAATAATCCCTGACACATCCAGAACAGAGACTCGATTACTATCATTATTAGTGAAAACCAAGACTAGCATGCCGGACAAAAAAAAAAGAAAAAAAACTTATCTTATCCAATTTCCAGTAACACATGTGGAGTTATCAGGAAAACATGTGACAAAGGTTAACTGGGACCAAAACAGAAAGTGTGTTTCCACAGTAACGGAGCACTCCCTCGACTGTGGGGCTCCTCAAGAGGAAACTGCCATTCAGTACAGTTGAGCGAGGTCCGACCCAAACTCATTCACAAACATTTCCTGGAGATGGTGTAACAGTTTCAGGGCTGAACAATTAATTCCAGATGGATGACTGTTTAGAAACGGCACATTTCCACAACTCTTCAGACCAGGAGCAGCCAGGTCGTCATACTTTACATTCCTCTGGCAATGCCGTGTGCACCGTAGCTTGTCATAGGTTAGGTAGCTGAGAATAACCTCAGTGTCTGATGGGTTGGAACATGTGACTTCTGTGGGCCATCTGCCTGTACCCAGAGGTCTCCTGAACTCATCCACGCACACACTTGTAAACAGTCCAGGACAAGTGTGACAACACTTGCTAGTGCACCGTTTGTTTTCGTTAAAACACACTTTGTCACACTTCATATTTCCATCGCATTCCATTTGTTCATTTAGCAGAGGCTTTTATCCAAAACGTAGTACAATAACAAAGGACAGCAGCAGATCGAGGATCAGAAGTGCATCATTACAGCATTTTGAGTCAGCCAAGGAACAGTCTGTATTTACTGACCACATCGCAAAGTTGGGAGTCAGGTGGCTGAGCGGTGAGGGAGTCGGGCTAGTAATCCTAAGGTCGCCAGTTCGATTCCCGGCCATGCCAACTGACGTTGTGTCCTTGGGCAAGGCACTTCACCCTACTTGCCTCGGGGGAATGTTACTGTAAGTCGCTCTGGATAAGAGCGTCTGCTAAATGACTAAATGTAAATGTAAAGTAACCCCAACACCTTCATCTCTTTGCTTGATTTTCCAAGTCGTCCAACCAAGAGCTCTGTGATCTACCTCATGGCTAGGCCTGAATCATTCCTCTTCTACATTAGGCTATCTGGCCCACCAGCTCCAGGGCGAGCAGCCCACCTTCCACAGAGGGCAAGGTGTCCGCAGCGTAGCGGGGTGTTGCTGATGGTCGGCTTCAGAGCTGCGATATAAGAAAAAGAGCTGACAGGCAGAACCTTCCGGGCCTTCGAGGGACCTGACGAGGACACCTAGAGAAGCAGAGATGCTGACTTCTGGCACCAAGAACACCTGTCCTTTCCCCCCAAAGGTCACCTGAATGTGTGTGTGTGCGTGTTGTGGTATGTGTGTGTGTGCACGGATGTGTGTGTGGGTGTGTGTGTGTGTGTGTGCGTAGACAGAATCGTATTGCTGAGACAGAGCTTTGCTGTGGCCAGATTTCTGTCAATTTGCCACCTGGCCCACCTAGCCCACTTCATCAACTCCTCCTCCATGCATTTCATCCATCCCAACACAGAGATCGATGGGGCATGTCTGGTCATTCTGCTAAACTCATCACAAGCAGCGGGTTAACAGAAACCCAAGGGCAGCAGGATAGTCCCTACAGGCAACAGCGAGGCCTACTGCTGCACTTCAGTGTAAACTTCTCGACTCCTGCCTGAATTAAGCCTTAATCAGCCTATAATCAACAGGCTGCTGACCCCTCCAAGGATGACATCACTTCAAACGGGGCAGCGAGCAACTAACCAAACCCTCCCCTCTTCTGTCTTCCACGTGGACCCCTCCCTCCTCCCCCCCCCTCTCCCTCCTCCCCCTCTCCCCTCCTCCCTCCTCTCCCTCCCCCCCCTCTTTCCTTCTCTCCTCCACTCCCTCCCTCACTCCTTCCCCTCACCTCCCTCCCTCATCCCTCTCCCTCCCTCCCTCCCCCCCCTCTTTCCTTCTCTCCTCCACTCCCTCCCTCACTCCTTCCCCTCACCTCCCTCCCCCATCCCTCTCCCTCCCTCCCTCCCGCTTCACTGGCTCCGAGGCCAGGCGTGTGTGCCATCCACTCGCACCACTGATCATCGTTGTTGCCTAGGCGACCGGCCCAGCCCCTCCAGCCCCTGACCAATGGAGGAAAGGTCTCTCACCCCCCTAAGAACACCCATACACGTACACACAGGCCTCCTCACGAAACAAGAGAAGAAGAAGTTGTGTGTTAACCAGCACAGTTGCCACCATGCTCGGGTGCTCCTTTTCTATAGTATCATGGAGGATATAATGCAGTGCAGACTCCACCCTAGGCTCTGAGTAGGGCTGGGTCTTTAGCCTCATTCTGTCGGATGGCCACTGGGCTGATGGGAATGAATGGACAGTGAATCACACAGCAGGTTCCGGGACAAGGAGAGAGAAAAAATATTTAGGGAAAAAAGGAATGGAGGGAGGGAAGGAGAGAGCGAGTGAGAGAGAGAGCGAGAGAGACCCACTTCCGCCTTTGTTTATCCAGAAATGTGGGATGTCCTGACTGGCTGGCTTTATTCTGACAACACACAGCTAAGTTCCCCATGGGTTTCTCCATCTCCGCTTTCTATTATGTCTGTTATCAGACACACACACACACACACACACACACACACACACACACACACACACACACACACACACACACACACACACACACACAGTGTGCTGGAGAAAGCAACCCAGAGACCTTCCTCTCTCACACACACACCACATGGAAGACAGCACCTTAGCCTCTAATGATTCACTATACCATAAGCTTTCATCTTGTACAGTAGATATTAGGCTTTCTAAAAAGATACAGGTAAAATAGACTTTGAAAAATTGCAAAGTAGACCCTAGCTCTGTCTCGGCGAGCTCAGAAGAGCTGGGTTTTGTGAGACTATTCCGATTTATACATCTGGAAACTGTACCTGACGTGTCACCAGAATCCAGAATATAGAAACATTCCATTCCTGTTTAGCGCCCATTTTCAGCCCCAAACCCTGCCACACAATGACTATGAGAGCTGAGGGGAAAACAACATTGTGATGCTGATTTCCACTTTTTCTTTGAACTGCGAAAGGTAGCCAACACGGTTTACCTTCAAGGTCTTTGTTCGACTGACTTTGTTTGAAGTTTTTTCTCACGTTCGTCTCAGCATACTATAGAAACTGTGGAGGCTATGTTTGGACTGAGCAAAGACAGGTTTTAGAATACAAAGAGCTGCAAAAAGGCTTTGTAGTCAGTTTAAACACTACACATATTTAAGTTATTCTTCTTATACCAACAACCCCAAATAAAGATTTTTTTGATTTTGAGCCCATTTGATAACAGACAAGCAACAGGGTTTCGATTTGAACGTGTGGTGGATAAGAGGCTCACTCGTGGCCTTTTGTGGACTCGTGTAAAACCTGCTACCCTGGCAAGGCAGCTTTCCTTCTAACACCATTACTACACTATATGACCTCACGCCCTGTGGAGAGGAGGGAGAAGGAAAAGAGGTAGACAAAGACAACATGACTAAGTGACAGATGACATGGTTGTAAATCAGATTAAAAGGCCACACCCTGTTGCGTCACTCAAACACACGCTCTCTCTCCTACCCTTACCTTCCCCGCCACCTCTCTCTTTTTTGGGCAAGGCCATACAAGGATTCAATTGAAATGTTACAGTTTGAACTGCCAGTTTAAAAATACATTTGGATTATTGAGGCTCATCTGTAACAAGTTTCTTTACAGTTTGCTGTCAGTCTCCAGTCAGTGTCTGGAACTGAATCACACGCTAGGATACAGAGGAGAATGACACAGTAAAGCCACACTTCAGGGCTTCTTTGGACATATTTGCCTTCATTTAGGAGTCAGATGGCTGAGCGGTTAGGGAATCAGGCTATTAATCAGAAGGTTGCCGGTTCGAATTCCCAGCCATGCAAATGGCGTTGTGTCCTTGGGCAAGGCACTCCACCCTACTTGCCTCGGGGTAATGTCCCTGTACTTACTGTAAGTCGCTCTGGATAAGAGCGTCTGCTAAATGACTAAATGTAATGTAAATGTAAATTTCACTACAAACCTACGTTCTACTGTGAGACTCAAACTCCTTTTTAAGAAACCTCTCATTCTCAGACGGCCATGGCTTCATTCAGAGGACGTCCACATGCCTAGGATGACAAGGCAACTCCTTGGTAACCAGGTCTGAAAGGCATTATGGGAGAGGGGTGGAAGAGACAAAAAGGGCACTAAGGGTAATTTATCAGTGTCTACGGACTTCTGTTTTAATTTAAGACCCTCTACTACAGGGACTTAATTCTAAAAGACACACACACAAGACTGTGGGACGGATCAAGCTGTGAAGGTTTAACTGCTGCTATGGAGACCAGAGTCATAGGCTTGAGTCATCAATAAGTAAATACAGACCGGACGATAAACAGATGTGGCGATCCTGTATCCAACACCAGACCAGACACCGAGCAGTTTAAATTCATACTGAAACTTTAGTCCCACTCCCATTTTCTGGCTAGCCACTCCCTCCCCCCCCCCCCCTCTCTCCTCTCTTCATGACGCTAACCACCAAGCCTCTGGAAGGCCTTTTGTTTGACTTCCCATCTTGCACCCCTCTCCCCCAACCCCCTTTCTTCACGAACATGGGGAGCCAATCATAGAGTTTCTAGGGGGTGAGGTAGTGCTTCTGACGGTTTGAGACAGAGAGAGATGAGAAAAGAGAGATCATTTCAAATCGGGCAGCCAGCGGAAAGTATCTAATCTCAAGCCAGTGATTGGACTCAATCTATTTAACACTAACCCGTCATCATTCCCTGAACACACACATTCACCACTGTAGCCCTCTGGTGCTGAACCAGATGCTGTTCATTAAGCACCTCGGGCGCAGTTTTAGCGTTTGTCTGCTAAGCACCCGGGGGAGGTGGGGCGTTGACAGTTGGGGGCCCAGGCTGAAGTGCCTGTTGAGCTCACTCTGCAGCCTGTGGCCTCAGACTAGCCTAGCTACTCCCCTTAGACCTCCAGCAACATCTCTCCACATTAGTCAGCCAATTCAACTAGACGATTCAACCATACGATTCAACCACACTGGTTGTTGTTTGAAAAGGCTCCTGCATCCATCCGGAGAGATAATAAACTGTTTGGGCTGTGGGCTGCAGGTCAGTTGTAGTGGTAGACACTATGCCCAGCAGCTATATATTTAAATATAACTTGACGTAGGCTGTAGACTGAGCCATATAACAATAATGTAAAGTTTCAGCAGACACTTTTATCCAAGCGATATATAGGGGGGATTTTAACCTTCAACCTCTTGATCTCCAATCAAATGCCCTAACCACTGAGTATGTCTAGCATGGCATGGTATTGTATTACAACAAACTACAGTTCCTGGGTCACACAAGGTCATTACTCCAGCTTAGAGAGGTGTTACAGACACAGTATCGTTGTGTTACGTAACTGTCGCACAAATGTGGCCAAAGACCACGTCGCAGGTACAGATTAAGCCGTTTGTTCCCCATCCAGGCTACCTCTAGGGTTCCAACAACGCAGTTCCTCCAATCTCCAAGCTGACACCAGATGTGATATCTTACCTCCCATGCTCTGAACGTTAGCGTGTGCACCAGTGTGTGTCTGTTGTTGTGGTTACGTTATTATAAGAAAGCCTGAAGGTTTTCAGTTTGTGTGACTGCACAAAACAAAACATTGAGTTATTGGTGTGCTCAGCTAAAACAAGGGTTATCAAATATCAGCATCCCGTTTAGAGTTTCATCCTAGACTTTCTGCTTAGCTGAGCATTCAGGTCTTTAAACTGTGGACTTGATTTGAATGGTCAATACGGTCAATGCATTTCAAATGTCCTCAGGCAGGTTTGAGAGTGCTCCTACACAGCCAAAGACAACAACAAGAAGCTCAGTGAATGCCACCTCAAATCTATATTTGAACCGTAAAGGTAAGAGCCAAGGCACTATTGACCTACTTCAATAAACATTCGCCTAATTGGTCAGTTGTGGGACAGATGAGGCCACTCAGCATCCTCGATGTTTGTATGTGAATGTGTCATAAACCAGGATGATCTTAAACTCTTTGGCAGTGTTAATCCTTACTGTTGACACATATGGCATGGTCAATCTGTCACTCACATCACGCTGTTACACTCAACCCCATCTGGACATCCACTTATCATGCATTTAAGAAAACAAAACAAACCTAGTGTGGGAACTTTGATTGAAAAATGTTGTCCAGAAAGGTGTGTACAAAAGTTTTAAATTCAACTTGAGTAGGATTTGGAAAGTCAGGGCAGTATGTGAATCTTAGGAAACTGATAATATGCTTAAACTTTATGAAGCCCTGGTTTCATAGGTGTGGGCAACATGAAAAGGGGAATAAAGTCAGTCTAAACGGGAGTGTAGTCTGTCAGCTAAAAAAGTGTTGGCATGGACGGACATTGTGTGAACTTACCATTAAGTCCATTTGGGATGCTCCTGTGATGGTGTGCTGCCGACAGGTCATCCATGGACCTCAGCACGGTGCTGGTGACCAGCTTGCCCTCATTAGGCTTGTGCACGTGGTTGTGGTGGTCTGGACTGCCGGCACTCCCGGTGCTGGACGTGCTACTCCCGTCCCCGACATCCCTAACTGTCCCTGACCCCCCGTTGAGGTTGGTAAGACTGGACTGACTGTCTATGGAGCTCCGGGATCCGGCACCGTTCCTCTCCTCGTCCAGCATGAAGATGATTTCTTTCAGGTCCGAATTCTCTCTTATCACTGTTTCTTGGTTGGCCTCCAGTTCTTTCAGCTTCATCATGTAGGTACCCACTTCCTTCCACACAGAGCTTGCTGTGTAGCGACCGAACCGCTGCCATTCCCGGGAAAGCTTCTTGCCTTTCTGTCGGTCATCGTCCAAGAAACAGCAGAGTTCCCGGAGCTCGTGATTATCGTCCTGAAGCTTCTGGTTGATCTCCTTCAGATTCCGGATTTCGTGGAGGTGCACCTGCAGCCTCCGGTTAACATCTTTCATCATGTTCCCATGCTCTATCATCAAGTTCATTTTCTCGCCGTCCACCCTCCGTAGCCTCCTTACCAACTCATCCTTGCTGCATCGCACCAGTTCCTCGTCCGAGAGCTTGCTCAAGTCATCATTGAGTCCCTCCGAAACATTCTTTGCCATTTTCTGTTTATGTATCTCCTCACGGCGCGTTTAGCAATGTGTTAGATTTTCAGAAAATCCTCAGCTAACCAACCCTTAATTGAGTAATTGTATTAAAATGTGAACACATTATAAGATGATAAACTATGACATATCACAGTGAGAGGTTTAATAACTCAAATGAACGCTGAGACGTAGGCGACCCTCGGCTTCTATAGGTTATGGCAAGCGTGCAATGGACAAACTGCACACACCCACACTTGCCTTTAAAGCGAACCCTCCCTTGCCTTCATAAACGTTAGCTGGTTTAACCATAAGTACTACCATTTACATAGTGATAAAATTAAAGGAGTACCGTTTTCTATCAAATATAGCCTATATCTAATATGATCCCGCTGAAATCACTCGCTACCACTGAATTATTCCGCGTTCCGCTGCATGTGCGTAAAATCCTTGGTGTTCTATGCACATTCCTCCGTAGTAAAAATGAAAAAAAAAAACGAAATGGATGATGTCAAAATAAAATGCCTATATTGCGCCCGCAAGAATGTTTCTCGTCTAGAAACAAACGAAGGTCTGTAGCAAAATTGACGCTGTTCTCGAATGATAATCCGATCTCTCCTCGAAGTGGACTGGTTAACAGTGAATGGATCTCAATCCCTCCCCAGCTTGGAATGAGCGGTGTCGTCCCCGAGTCCTACAACCAAACACTCCGGTTTGAAATATTACAGGATTTCGGTCAAGGCAGCCAATCAAGAAAGAGGACAACAGGGTTTGCAGGTAGATAAGAAACAGTAGTCTCTAGGGGAAAACACGAGCTCTAACCCACAAAATGAAATACTATCACCGTCGTATGGAAGGGCCTGATTATAATAACTGGAAAATAGATTAAAACAAAAAAATACGTAGCTACAAATAAAATCTATAATTTAAGTACAGCAATTTATTAGGCCTGCAGAAACAAACTGATTACATTCTGAACAAGATTTAGATTATGGTTGTTAACATATAAGTTCACTAACAAATTACTGTACTTCGATAAATGTAGACCATTTCATCCACATGATTTAAAATAGAAATCTATATGCAATTCTTCATTGACCCAATTCAATCAGCATCAAACATTAAACAGTGCGAATGAGGAAAGACAAGTGTTTTTTTTTTTTTTTTGGGGGGAAAAACAAAAACTGCATTTACCCCCTCCCCCCGAAGTTAAATGACAGATCCCAATCGATCAACAGGTGTCAAATTGACACCCAAAGTAGTTGACCGAGAGCAATAACCAAAAAAGTGAAATACAATTTCAAGGGCACAGCGGCACCGTGTGGTAATATGTTAAACTACATGAAATTGTAGATTTACACTGTATGTAATACGTATTATGTATTGTAGATAATATCAAAACATGTTAATTTGCTTGCTAATTTCGAATACATTATATTACCTGGAATATATGCATATATAATCATATATACATATCAATATTATGATTAACTTAATTATCTTTTTTATTTTAGATTATGAAAGACATGTAGACTTCAGGAGGTGTATGTTTGCCTGTGTTTAATGGTGCACATCACTCCACTCTTAGGCCTCAGTGTGCCTGTGTCGAGGATGTCAAAGGACTGCCCAGGAACCAGACTGAAGTCAAACCTCTGAAGCAGTTTGGCCAGCACAACCTTGGCCTCCATCTACATACACAAACACACATTCACTGTAAGAGATCAAGAGACCTTATCAGTGTATGTTTGTGTGTGAGTGCAGTGTGTGTGAGAGAGTTTGTGTGTGTGTGTCCACACCTGTGCAAAGTTTTTTCCCAGGCAAGATCGCGGTCCAAGGGCAAAAGGATAGTAGCAGTAGTATGGTCTAGGAAAAACATTACACATCAAAACATGGTTATGCTCTTGTTAGCAGCATTGTAGTCATCTCACATCCTAAATACGGAAAGTTCCAGATGAGTCACCTACTTGACAGCGTCCGGGTGAAACCTATCAGGGTCAAAAGTCAGCGGGTCCTTAAAGAATTTATCCAGCCTTCCACTGACATAGGAACTGAACTGTGACAAGACAAGACATGTTCAACGGTAACACGGGAGTCTGTTGGCTGAGCGGTGAGGGAATCGGGCTAGTAATCGGGCTAGCGGTGAGGGAATCGGGCTAGTAATCCGAAGGTTGCCAGTTCGATTCCCGGTCATGCAAACTGACGTTGTGTCCTTGGGCAAGACACTTCACCCTACTTGCCTCAGAGGGAATGTCCCTGTACTTACTGTAAGTCGCTCTGGATAAGAGCGTCTGCTAAATGACTAAATGTAAATGTAACACCCGAGGCCTCAATTTTGGCAATGACTCAAACCAGAGCTGTGTCAGCGTGGAAGTAACTCACCAGGCAGGAGACTCCTGCAGGTATCCGGACACCGCTGATGACCATGTCCTCTGCCAGCCAGCGAGACGTACCTGGAGCCGTGGGGTACAACCTCAGGGTCTCCTTCAACACCTGAGCCACCAGGAGACAAAACCATCTTCAAGAAATACACTAAAGACATGTACATGAATCATATCAGGGGCGAAGGTTTGTTTTCAAATGTGGGTGGGACAGCTTTTTGTTTATATAACTGAGGATGCGGCTGTTAAATATAGTTTTCTTGGTAAAAAGTTGGAGGGCAGACATTCCGTTTTCAAAACATGATGACAATGAAACCTACACTTCTGAATCATTTTACATCCAAAGCATTGGAGAATGTATCTACCTATCAGAAGTCACTATAAAACACTGATGATGATGATGATTGGACAATAACATTAGATTCTAGGACTTTGCCTGTGACTATATATATATATTTGTTTTTACAGGTAGGCTATTCGACTGGCATACCTGCGATAAGTAACCCATTTTCCCCAGATCATCATAGCTGATCTCCTGCTTCATCCCAAGGACCTCATCCACTTCCCTCTTCACCCTGGAGAATACACACTGTTTTGTTAATATAAGATTAATACATTTAGGATACATTGACACAGACTGCTTGTGTAAATACTACTATGTGCAGTATAAATAGTACAGTCTGTGTGCAAGGCCTTCTTTTGCTCACTTCGCTAATATATCTGGAAGCCGTGCCAGTTCCATAATGGCAAAAGAAATTTGATTGGCTGTTGTTTCTTGGCCTATAAACCGGAAACGAACATAAATGTGACACTAGTGAAAATACATTCAAATTCTGCTATTTAAAAAGTCAGTCCATAAACAGTGTAGAAGAGTTGAATATGAAGTATCCCACCCGCGATGAAGAACGTCACAAAGTTGTCCAGCATCTGTTCCTCATCCTCTTTATCCATGTGTTCCTCTGAGAGAACAGACACACACACACAAAGTCGTTTACACACAGAGTGAGTATTGTACGTCTGTCTGTTCGAATTTCAATGTCATGCGTTTGAGGACCTTTGTTGGCTGCTTTGATGATCTTTGTGAGGATGTCTTTAGGAACATCTTCTCCACTCTGAATAGCCTTCTTCCTCTCGTTAACCCACTTAGCACCAGTGTTTCTCAACAGCTGAATGGCCTCCTTCACCTCACGGACACATTTCTGGTTCTTTGGGTTATACTGAAAAAGTGTTGCAATAACTTGTTAGTAGTAAGCATCACTGATCTATACGTCATTAATTAGTTGGTTGATTACTTTTACCTGGAAGGTGACATCTCTCACGTGATGCATCAACCCTTTCAGACACAACAGTATGGCATTAGGGAAAGGGGAGTCACTATGGTTCAGCAAATCCAAATCTACTCCAAATGCCACCTACAATTGACAAAACAATAGAACGTGTTCCAGCGTTGTGAAAATTATAGGATTTAGAGAGCATGTTGACACTGCTTTAGTTTTGATATCCATTACATTAAAACGGGAACATCACAATCTTTTTTATCCAAGTTCAACTGGGATTATGTTACCTTGGCGATGACATCCATAGTGACACTGTTGACCAAACGGTGCATGTGTGCGTCCGTCTTGCTGTCTGCCAGCATTCCCAGTTTGTCCATCAGTCTCTCGGCCATCTCGTTGAAGGTACCCATGAGGCCCCTCAGGTACCTGACAATGACAAGCAGTGAAGATGTCACAGGGCTGAAATGTACATGTGAGGACCTCCATTTTTGTAGTTTTTTTTTCTGTGTCTGCTGGAGATGAAGCTCACAGGCTGCTGAAAGCAGGGTCCATGATACGCCGTTGTTTGTACCAATGATCATCAGTCTGGGCGGTGACAAGGCCATTTCCTAGGAACCTGAGAGGAGGAAGGGAGAGACCAAGGGAGGGGGGAAAATTAGTGTGTGTGTGTGTGTGTGTGTGGGGGGGGGGGTGTTAACTGGCAGGATTACATTCCAAACATGCAACACACAATTGTGTGAAGAAGTAGAGTATGTCTGGCTAATACAGGACTGGATCAATGAAAAGATGGATAGAGCAGTAGAAGACATCTGTCACCTTCGTCCAAACAAGCTGAACATACGCTTGTAGACTGGGTCTTTGAGGCATTTATGAGACATCAGCAACTCCTGTTAAGACAATACAAGGTGTGCATTTAAATGACAGAAGAAAACTAAATTAACAATTATTTTCTGTAATTTGATCAACTGTTTTGCTGGAAGTTTTGGTAGATCTGAAACCACTGCAGTTCTGGTGTTAACTAAGTAGCCTACTGCATACATCTTCATCATGTATTGATGGAAGGGGGTGGGAAATACCGCTTGATGCAAAAAAAATAAAAAATTGACTCAAAATTGAGTTGAGTCACCTTATCAGGGATAAGCATAAAACGGATTTCAGGAGTACATTTGCTCTTCTTATTGCACAATGTATAACACAATACTAGATTTACCTTTGTGGCCTCTGGACAAGAGACGGAAATAATAACCAGATGCAGGCCATTAATCCGGTACACAGGTCCATATTCTTCAGCCCTGTTGGATACTGCATGATTAGTGCAACTAATAACTCACATTAACTAATACTAACTAATAGAAAATAAGAGAGGATGGGATGGGTATAGCTGAGGTTAGAGCACTACTTGACTGCAGATGAAGGAGTTGCAGGTTGAAATCAAGTACAAAGTACAAAGATCATCACCATTGGAGGAATAGATCGTGTGAAACTCGTTCCTCACGCATCGCCTTCAGGAGAATGGACGTGTGTCCAAACAGAAAACTGAAGGAAAGAATTAATAGTTGAACTGACCCTGTATGTTGCAGTAGACCTCGTAAAGCAAAAGCAACACTACTGGGTGTAAGCCTGCCTTGCATATTCACCTCACTCGTGGCGGCCCAGGTATATGATCGTATTTCCAGTGTGTATACTTAACATACAAACAGTAACCGATAAATGCAATGCAGCATAAACCAAACATATACGAAAGAACGTAAAAGGAGGAACGTGCAATCAAATTCAACAATGCCATGTTCTTGATAGCTTTATAACGAAGCGTCTGTCGCTATTCGTGGATAATTTGATAGTGCACTTTACTTACTTCAATGTCTATAAACTGTTAGACTTTGTGTTGATACAATTTCCCGGATGTTGCCTGTTCATCTCGGTTTAATCATGAGTCGCACTTTTTCTGCAAGTTGCGCACTGATCTTGTAAACAAGGGGTTGCTGACATTCTGTGCTGACCCATTTATTTGACAAATAAAACAGCAGAAATAATGTGAAAAGGCAGTATTTTGTTATGCAGAAAGGCACAACAAACGTAAGTTAGTCTACAAAGCTACCATGGAGCAAGGCAGAAGGCAACAAGAAACGCAGTCGTGTTTTGTGTGAAAACAGTTTTGAAAAAAGTTTTGAGAGGTTGAAACAATATTTTCGAAGAAAGGGTTTGAAAAAAAGTTTCGAAAGGTAGAAAAATGTTTTTCGAAAGAAGTTTTGAAAAAAAAGTTTGTATAATTGATGAATAGGCTACTTGATGAAGACTCTACTGTAGACTACTCTACTATACTCTACTGTACTCTGATCTGCGCTGCTTTACTGTTTTAGTCTTCTCTGTTCTCATCTCCACAAACCTCCTCTCTCCTATCGTCTCCTTTCACTTCACGTGTGAAAAAACGTTTAGAAAGGTTAAATATTTTCTAATAAAGGTTTCGATTTTTTTGTGAAAGGTTTACATCTTTTGAACTAAAACATTTTGAAAGGTTTAAAACATTGCCTTCATCTACAGGCAAAAACACACACAGGCTACACAATAGATCAGTGACCTTGGCCGCGTTTCCCAGATTAGTTCCCAGGAGCGTTCTAGAGCGCTCTTAGAACGCTCCTAAGAAGCTCTTAGCGTTAAGAGCTTCTTAACGAATCTGGGAAACGCGGCCCTTATCTGTGTGCATCTTCACCTGTACAATGTTTTGTCCCGGGCAAGATCATTTCTAGGATGAAATGACCCAGCAGTACCTATAGGAAAAATATTGTTTGCATCAGTAATAGACTGAAGATGGAAAGTTCCAGAAGGGTCACCTACGTACTTGGCAGATAAATATCTGGGACAAAAGTGAACGGGTCCTGATAAAAAAAACTTCTTAACCCTCGTGCTGCCTTCGGGTCACATGACCCACAGGTTCATAACGAACCATCGTTGTGTTTACCCAATTTTACCCAATACAAAAACAAATAATTTTCTTTTAACCATTCCAATGTGGGGGGTCTGAGACAGCCCGACAGTTAAAAGAAAATGCTTCACTTTGTTTTTGTATGAGGTAAATTTGTCGCAATACGAAGGTGGGTCACAATGACTGATGGGTCAGAACGACCTGAAGATAACACAAGGGTTAAGTTATCAAGCTACCAGAAAATATTCAGATGCCTGGTGAACATCTCTGAAGTTAACTCACAATGACCAGCAGAGGTCAGTAGCCACAAAATATTATACGAATACATAGCATAAGCCTACATTGAAGAGTAGACGTTCCTAGTATTTACAACCCTACCCCCTACTCTGCATCCAAAATCAATCCTTCAGAAAAAGTTTATAACCAAAACTGGTTAACCACACATTTGCACCCATTTCTGTAGTATTAATGGCCTTTATGGGATATCTTTACTCAAAAATCTATCCAGATTTTGGAATTTTTATTTTCAAGGTGATTAAAATAATCAATGTATTACATTGCACAGTCAAACATAATTCACAAACAGGCAAAAAACTGGAGGCGCTAATAACTTAAGACTGCAGTAAGTTTCAAGTTAATGATTCAGGAAACAAGTGAAAATCAAGGGGGCCTTCGCTGTAACCACAGGTGTAGTTGCACACCGAGGCAAGCAAGAGTGCTGTGTTGAAACGGAGCTTGGCACGTGATGAAACGGCCTGGAAGCAGTCTCACGGAGATAGAGTGTGTGCCCCTTGAAAATGACGATCCACTTCAATGTGAAGCAGTCATTCCTGGTGTGCCGAAAGGCTCCCATGTCCTTCAAAACTGTGTTGATTGAAACCGTGTCTGAATAGCTCAGTTCGTCAATCCCAACAGGACACAGGTTTCCAGTGGAGCATAGACCACTTTTGAGTCAGTTTCTCTGGCTTCCAAATCGAAGTCAAACCATACTCTGTCCGGCAGTAGTGGTACCCCCCTCTTCAGTGCTAGACAGGACATGTCAGTGAAGCTGTGATAGGTAGGACTCTATGGTCTGTAAATAAAAACAATGAAGATCAGAGAGGGTGACAATGGGTGAGATATGAATCTGCATAAACATGCTAATAATAAGCAAATAATCTGCAACATGAAACTGCAGCAGTCCACCTTTGCCATCTCTCCTGTAGTTCCTGGAACTGAACTTAGCTGGGTTCCATCCTCCCAACATTCTTTCAGCTGCTGCCTCATGGCTTGAAGGTTCCTGCAATGATGTAAGTGCAATGACAATAACAACAAGTTATCATACAAATCCTTTTCATCTGATGAATATGTAGGCTTGGCAAAGCAGAAAAGTAGACAAGTGTATCAAATGCATAGCAAGTGCATACTTGTCTTCTGAGAAGCTGTCCTTCAGCGTAATGCCATTCGCGGAGAGTTCTGGCCACCACTTTTTGATTACAGATTGCACCCAGTGCAAACCCACAATCAAGTGTCTGGAAAAGGATGACATTAAATATCAGAGTTTAGTATCAAGGCAGATGAAGAATTAACACGAGTGTGGTGTTTTTCAGCTTACTCTTCATGTTTGCTGGCGAGGATTGTTTTCACTTGTGGTAGTAGGTCTACACAGCAGCCAAGTGAAATGCATGGTGTGTCACTCTGAAGGCTGAAGGAAGGAAAAATGACAGTGCTTAGTAGCCATGAGACGCTTAATGTCCCTTTTTAAATATTTTTTTAATAAAGAATCAAAACAAGTACATAGACTGATGCTCACTTTTTTGTTATAACGGGTAGACAATCAAGAAGCACCCCAGTATCTTGAATTCTGTTAAATGAAAAACAACACACAGACACAGCAAGGTAGGACAATATTAATTTCTGATCATTGTAAAACTGGATACAACAAACAGAAAAAAAAGTGGAATTACCTGATCAGGTATGCCACAAGTTCACTGGTATTTCGACGCCAAAGTGTCAGCGCTACATTAAGTCGTAGATTCCTTCCAAACAACACGTGCGTCATAGCTTCATGGTCTTTCGATAACTATCAAAAAAGCAGAAAGATGCTCAGAAAATTAGGACATGAAAATGATCCGATACAATTCTTTTCACCCCGTAAGAAAACAATACGAATCCCATCCGAGTCAAGGCCCGGACCTTCCCTGAGGAGGGAGAGAGTTTACCTCAGCAAAGTAATCGCCACACTTGGAGCCGGGCTCAGTCATCTTGGAGGCCTCTGCAGAGTTCACAGGGAACCCGCAGTTGTCATTGTAGTGTACATCTCCCTCAATGTCTTCACTTATCAGCTCATTCTCCTTGTTGGCCATGTCACAGGCCAGGCCCGCGCAGGGCACCCTGCGCAACGCCACCGAGCTCAACACCGCTTGGCGGGCCTTCCTCTTGCACACCGAAACTCGCTTCACTTTGCCAGGAATGTAGACGTGTGTCAATGTGAATCTGCCGTGAGAGAGGGAGGGGACAACAGAGACTGGGTGAAGGGGCAGAGGTGTGAGGGTCCAGATAGTTACGGTTAGAAGACAGACATGGTGATTGTTGGCATGGAAAGATGCGTCGGTGGTCCAATGAGTCACAGCATCTCAGCTGGGGATGCAGAGAATGCGTTAGATGAAAAGCCGTGTGGACGTGAGCCTTAACTCACCTGTCTTTATCTATATCTTCCTTATTATAATAATCCACCTAAAACAAAAGGATAAGCGATAAAAGCACTCCTAGTGTTTTCATAAACTGTTAACCGTAGTTTGACACTTTTTGTTGTTGTATTGTGCTAAGGGAAAAAGGTATGTTCCTCCAGACCCACCCACCTTCTTCATGGTCTCTTCAGTAACAGAACGCAGATTGGGCATACAAGGAGCATGAGGCATGGCTTGGCTGAGCCTGTCGAACTTCCTCTTTTGCCCATCCTGATTTCCAGTGGCCATAGTTAAGATACCTTGAACAAAACAAATTTTCTTTTACATCGATAGGTTATACAATTCAGATGTGTGGCCAACCTGAAGCTGGCTAACTTGACTAATATACTGAGTAGACCAGTAAAAGCAACAATGACAAACATAATGGTGATCTGAGTGCTGCAACTGCCTCCACGTAGCCTTGTTGTCACAACAGTCATGTTCCAAGCCTGGTGCATATGAAGTACTGTAGCGAGCTAGCTATAGCAGGCAGGGCACACCCAACCATCTTATTAAGTTAGCAAGTGGCCTGGCTCTACTCTAGCAGGGGCTAAATAGCGTTGTTTTTTTTATCTGCATTCAATGCTAAACAAGATAATGGTAATGTCAACCAAATACGTTTCTCATAATACCGTAGATCGGTGCCAGGTTCTGTCCATTTAGCATACTACAAACGCTATCTCCAGTCCGAGTAGTGTAACTAGAGCTAGCTGGCTAACTAGCTTGTAGTCAGCTGCTGCGTACGTAGAGTTAGCTAGCTAGCATAGTTGGATGGCACTAATAATTTTTTGACTATGAAAGCAGACGGATGGCCTTCATAGCTTGCCCGTTTGATATGTGATTAATTACGGGCAACCAAAACAATGTCAAATTATAACTAGTTATCCAACTAGTCCGATAGAGTAAAGCGAGGTTAAACTATCTAGCTGACGTTAGCTAGCTAGCTTGCTTGGGAATTTTCAGGAAACATATGGCTTGTTTGCGTGCTAGATTAGCAAGCTAACTTTCTAACACCTAGTAGGTAGCTAGTTCAATAAAACTAGCCAACTACAAATGATAATGTTCAAGATATTTGGTTTACTAACCGTCACATTTTGCGAAGTGTCTTTCAATTCCCTAAACATGAATGTCCATTTGATGATGACTCAGAAATTATCTGTCTCTAAACTCCCAGCTAACTTGCAGATGTCTTTGCTAACAATCTAGCCAGAGACAGTTTTTGCCATTCAAATGAATACACATCACTTGCAAGGATTGTGGGATTGATATCAGCAAAGGAAATATATTTACTGACATCTAGTGGTTGAAATATAATACTACGAGGAAGACTGTGCTGGGCCTAACCAATCACAAAATAATTCAGTCAATCATTAAAAAAAGAACACCCATTCACTCAGAAAATGGTTGTTGCCTTTACTGTATAAAGGGTTTATTTATTCTTACATCACATAACCCATACACGTTTATAAAATTGTAAAATTGGATGTTATTGAAGACCAACTGCCTTCCCGAGGCTGTTATTCTAAAGAAATAATACTTGGTCTCTGGCCAGGGAATAAACATTCCCAAATCATTGAAAATATTTCTCTGATGACAAGTTATTCAATTTCACAAAATGTTCTTTCCACATTCAGAGTTTGTGGGAAACTATGAATCTGATAACATTTTGATTGAAAATGTGCAGTTTTGAGTCTCAGACAGCCACATATTATGCACATACCAATTCAACCAGTTGAGTCAGTTGGTTTATTCAGCTGCACCCCCAATATATTTTCAGATATCATAAATAGAAACACAGACCCATTTGAACACACTGTAAAAACAAACCAAAATTGATTTTAATCACTGCAATTTATCTTAAATAGATCCATTTCAACGGTTTGAATTGGTATGTCTGCGGTAAAGTGCCCACCATGCTTTGTGAAAATAGTGTCCTTATAGTTGGGCCTTTTCCTGCTAACACTCCTCAGTTAAAACAACGAGATTTGAATCGTGCTGGGTTTACGTGGTTGGCTGCTTCAGAGATACATTTTTAGGTACCAGTTATTGCAATCATGAACAGAAAATTAGGATCACGTTTCAAAGCGGAGCAGATATATTATTAGTCCAGCAGTACAAGAAATAGTACTCTATGCCTTACTGCTTCCCTCTGACCTGTGCAGCCTGTACACATGACCGACTGGCTTCACAAACACACAAATTCAAGATAAATTCAAGATAAAACATCTGTCATGAACTGTATTATTTACATTTAGTCATTTAGCAGACTCGCTTATCCAGAGCGACTTACAGTAAGTACAGGGACATTATCCCCGAGGCAAGTAGGGTGAAGTGCCTTGCCCAAGGACACAACGTCATTACGCACGGCCGGGAATCGAACTGGCAACCTTCTGATTACTAGCCCAATTCCCTAACCGCTCAGCCACCTGACTCCCTATTATGAAGGACATGCTGTAAACAGGGTGGACAGATCCCCATTTATTAAAAGGTTGTTTTGTTATGTATATACAGCACCCAACAGAGGGGTCAGACTAATTCTCTCTAACCCTATAAAGCTGACTAAGAAAAAAAAAGTGGGGGGGGGGGAAGTAATGTGCCGTCTCCTGAAACAAATCCTTCTTCTCTCTCATAGAAAACAATTAACTGAAATAAACGTAGCTTGTGAATCAGATATCCTCAAAGACTATACCACCCACATATCCAGTAAGAGTATTAAAAGATTTACATTTAAAAAATATGTATTTTTGTAACAAGATTTTAATTCAGATTAAACAGGCAGCTTATTAAATTCCAAAGTTTGGAATATTTGCCTGAAACTTCAGTGAGGTCCTTTAGGCTAAGAAGTTTTAAGCAGGATGTGATTATAGCTAAGTAGTACAGGACTTGCAAGTGGCAGTTTCAAAACAAACATTTTGAGCTTTAAACTATTTTATAACAATTGCCTTGAGAATTTAGGGATTCATGAGACCTATGTGATCTATTGAAATGAACATAATGTCGATTTAAAGCAATTGCAATTGTGTCTGTCTGTAAATCAATCTGACAGTGTCACCAGATCCACAACATACCCTTTTTAGAATGACACGTCTTGCTGCAATGAATAAAACATGAGTCTAGAATTCAGTGCACTAAGGCATTGTAACCCATTTCAAAAGGACATTATTTAATCTTCTCTCATTCTGCTGCAGGGCACCCATAAATCACCTCACAGATTTTTCGTAATGATTTTCATTGGACTGAGTGGCCTAAAGTCAAGTACTGTTCAGCCCCTAGGATGTTCAGCCAGATCTACAAGAATGGAAATCAGCTAATGAACTAATCAGCGGAGTGAAAGAGCCAGTCTTTAACATACCGAGGACAGAACCTCAAGTCCAGCAAGCTGCTAAATGACCTGAAAGCCTTCTTTTATCAAGGCAAGCCATTGGACA
This sequence comes from Osmerus mordax, assembly GCF_038355195.1. Taxonomy (NCBI): domain Eukaryota; kingdom Metazoa; phylum Chordata; class Actinopteri; order Osmeriformes; family Osmeridae; genus Osmerus; species Osmerus mordax. Next base: position 4,665,638 of record NC_090057.1, on the reverse strand, counting down.
ATCTGAGGTTAATCATCTTTACAACCCTAATCTTTCTTTTTCTGCCTCTCTGCACCTCCTTATGCAATCACATTGTCTCTGTGCGAGTCCAACATCATGGAAGTGGTGAAATGCAGAAACCCGTTTCTCTTGATGTTGCTGCCCAGCCATCAGAGCTTGATATAGGTAGTTCTGTTTATATTACATAACCCTGTTTTGAGAGGTGCCCCATACAGCATCTCTCTGTTCTCCACACACAGTGCTTATCAGGGTGGAGGACTTAAGAATTGCAGACCGCAAACCCAAAGGAATCTAAAGGATGGGACCACAAACGGATGGTTGAAATCCTGGTCTTTCTGTCTCATTATGGTACAGGCACCCAGAACATTGTACATTTTACAAGCTCCACAGAGTTGGCACATTTATTTTCTTACCCTTAGCGAGGTGATTGTTGCTGTTCTTGCCAGAAAATACATATAGATTGTCTAGATTCATCATTTTGTAATGTAAAGGGAACACTTGTTTTTTTACAACTTGATAATACTGTCAGAAAAGAATGAGCTTTGTATCCAATGCTTGTTTAGGGATTGGTGGCTGTGATAGCTATTGAAGCAGGTAAAACAATCCATTCAGATTAGATTATGTCTGATTCAATTATAGGTGTCCCTTCACCTTCTATAGACAATATGCTTTTCTTCATACCACTGGAAAGCAAGTAATTAGGAGAAATATGTCATGTTACAGTATGTCTTAAAAGTTGGTCCGCAATTACTGACAGATTTTCCTTTGTTGATAGACTTGGTCATGTGAAGGAGATGAGAACGTACCCAGAGCAAACAAAAACTGTTTAGCAATGACAGATTTGCACACAAATCCTCTCAACAACAACAACTATAGAGAGCACTTAACAGTCACGAAGGAACACTACAGGCACTCAAAACATCTGTGAGCAGCAAGAAAGTGGCAGGATGTTTGTTTATGTCTGCTGCCGGTGTCACATGTCTAAAAGGAAAAGGCTGAATCGGCAGAGCTCTGCAACCTGCCAACGGTGTTTGTGAATGAGGGCTGAAGTGATGATTTATATAAGCGCACAGTTTATGGCAGGTGTGTACTGTATTTGAATACTGTATTTGAATACTGTATTTGAATTCCATGTAGGTGGCCTTTTACAGAAAACAGATGCGTCTCCTCTCCACTCCGTTAACGAGTATTCTCCTCACCACTAGATGGCGATGTACATCTGCAGCTTCTGTCAGACCACATTCACAACCACGGAACCCAGATGGGAAGTAACCTATCACCTTTAAACACTCACCTGTCTTCCTGTACTGTGAGAGAAAATAAGCTGTAGATGGAACTGTTAATCATGCTAATGTCACAATTACTTTTCGAAACCTAGATTTTGACACCTGGCCGTTGAAAACCCATCACACATCTTCACACCACATGCACAGTCCAGAGGTAGAAAAACAACCTCACAGCCCTCGGCACGTTCCGGAAAGAAAAAAAGCTGAGTCTCACTCAGCTTTTTTGCCTCCATAATTTTTTTTCCATTCCATCCCCAGTGCCCCTATACTGTATTTCTTGGCCATGGGTCTTAACAAACACTCATTGGTTTTCATAAATCAGGGTGTGTAATTGACAGGAAATAGCTGCTGGGTTTGCCCTACCTCTCTTCCTGTCTGGAGGCCCAGCGGCCATGTTTAGTCTTCAGGTGGCCCCCATGGAGGGGACGTTTTCCTCGGACGGCTCGACAGGTGGGGTCAGGTCCTCGTGAGGGGCTCCTGTGTGCTCTATAGAACCTTCCTAACGGCCTGGTAGGTCCATGTGGGACCGGCATCTGTGTACACTCCAGTGCCTATAAATCTGGGTCTTACCTCAATTTTAATTAGTGTTTGTGGGTATGGGTGGGTGTAGATTGTGCATTCGTGCGTGTGAGCGAGAGAGTGTATGTGAGACGCAGCAGTCTCGTGTGTGTGTACGTGTGTGTGTGTGTGTGTGTTCCCGGGTCTTCCTAAAAGCTCTTAAGCGAAGAAATATCTTACCTGTCATAGTATGTGACAGCCAACACACCTATTTTTTGTGTGGTAGGGGCCAGGGGTTGAAGGAAGAGGGGTGAGGACGGAGGGGAGAGTGAGGACTGAAAGTGAGATAGAGCCAGTTTACATTTACATTTAGTCATTTAGCAGACGCTCTTATCCAGAGCGACTTACAGTAAGAACAGGGACATTCCCCCCGAGGCAAGTAGGGTGAAGTGCCTTGCCCAAGGACACAACGTCATTTGGCACGGCCAGGAATCGAACAAACAATCTTTTGATTAATAGCCCCACTCCCTAACCGCTCAGCCATCTGACCTCTGTTTTTAAAGCACCTTCTGCTCATCAGGCTAGGGTTAGCCTGATGAACAACATCATGTTATAATGTTCTCCTGAAGCGATTGAGCAACATGACTTTTGATAACAGTAAATCCACTTCTTCAAGACCATGATCTCAACCAGTCTGCTGTGTGTTTCTCAGAGCCACCAGACTAAGACTAAATAACCCACAGACTTCTTAGTTCAGTCAATAATTTTCTTCCAGTTCACATGAACATGGCCAGCTTCTGAATCCCAAACTCAGATACGCTGAACGGATACACACAATGAGTGTGTTAGTGTGCTAGTTCAAGTTATTAACTGAGAGAAAAAGCTATTTTGCCTTAAGGTTCTTTGGAGCATAAGGGATGGAGTCATAATCACCCATCTCACCCAGCCAATTGAGTTGCCCTGGCAAGCTGAGGGGGGCCTTTGGCAGGCCTTCCTACCCCCCTCACGGCTCTCCTACCCCCCTCACGGCTCTCCTACCCCCCTCACGGCTCTCCTACCCCCCTCACGGCTCTCCTACCCCCTTCACGGCTCTCCTACCCCCTTCACGGCTCTCCTACCCCCCTCAGGGCTCTACTACCCCCTTCACGGCTCTCCTACCCCCCTCACGGCTCTCCTACCCCCCTCACGGCTCTCCTACCCCCCTCACGGCTCTCCTACCCCCCTCACGGCTCTCCTACCCCCCTCACGGCTCTCCTACCCCCTTCACGGCTCTCCTACCCCCTTCACGGCTCTCCTACCCCCCTCACGGCTCTCCTACCCCCCTCACGGCTCTCGTACCCCCCTCACGGCTCTCCAGTACGACCTACCGCCTGCCATGTTGCCAGTAGGAGATCCGCAAGAAGGAGCTCCATACAGGAGGAGATTGTCCTTACTCCAAGTAAATGAGGTCAATATTCCACAGCCTTGTGCTACCTACTGTACGTGCATGAATAAACATTACGTGTTTCCTGTCTGAAAGATATGCTATGGCCATACAAACCAGCCCTTTAGGCTGAGCCAAGGAGAGGAAGAGTTTGGAAAAATGTGTTGGTTCTGAGGAAACAGTTGGCTGTTGTTTATCTGCCAACGGGACTTATGAGTTGCTGAAGTCAATGACACAGTGTGACAGGGGGTGTATGATCCGATGGACTGGCTACTTAATATACAGGTTATGCTCAATAAACACACATGCGTACACACACACTCACACATATGGGTGCACACCCACAGACACACTTGAAGACGGCAGTACAGATGCAGTCTGTGGTGGTCCCAGCCCCTCTGCCAGGTGATCAACCCTCCAGTGTGCGTGTGGTATCTCTCTCTCTCTCTCTCTCTCTCTCTCTCTCTCTCTCTCTCTCTCTCTCTCTCTCTCTCTCTCTCTTTTCATGCCTCGCTTCAGGTGGACCAGTGGAGGTTAGATCACCAAGAATCTCTACAAATCTATCTATAAATATATACAAATATATCTGAGGTCAGGGACTTCCTGCAGCCTGCCCCTCTAACCAACCTCCAACGTCAAAGGGATGAGGGGACTATCATTTCTGTACGCACAATTTGTATGTTGCTTTGGGTGAAAGAGTCTGCTAAATGAATACATGCAAAAATGGGAAATGGTACATTAAAAAGGTGCTGACACGCATCTAATTCTACTCTGGAACTTCAAAACTGCAAAACAGGACATGGTGGAAAAATAATAGCCCTTTTCCTAAGGAAGCGTTTAAGGTTGAGACGGACAGAACACTTTCTTCTATCAGAGTCTTCAAAACTCAAAACAAATCTTGTTTACTTTCAGTGTCAAAAGGTCCTAAATACTTTCTGTTTTTTTACAACTGATTGGACAATGACACACAAACATTCCAGGGCCTGTGTTAGTGTCCCTACGCCCCATTCTGCTCACCTCCTCACCCTCCTCTGCCCTATATCCACCTGGGCTTCTACCTCTCTCTCACTCACCCTTCACTCTTTAATAGGGAATAATGGTTCACACCTGCCAGTGTAGTGCTAGCATGAATCACACATCCACGAGCACAAATAATAGCTGTGATATTCCAGCCAAATGGGGTTGTGAGGGAATGCCAAGAGCGGGGACTGTCAATAAACACACATGCTTGCAAACAGTGTGCGCACGCTATCACATCCCCGAGGAAAACTTAAAAGTTTACTCGAGATTTATATTAAGAGCAGATTTTACATTTTTATGCGACAGTCATTGTGTGTTTGGTTAGTTTGAGATGGTCGAGAGAGGATCTGCAGGCTGATAATAATTGTGTGTGTGTGTGAAGTACTGAACAGACGGAACTGTGTTGTTATGTGAGTGACAGAACTACACACGTGTGGTACTCTACTTCTGTCCTCTCTCTTCTCTCACATCCTGTTCTAAGCAAGAAATCACAGGGACACTGAACTATGCCGGCACCTCAAGGGTCAAGTCAGGACTCTGAGATAAAGAGACTAGCACAGGTGGAGGTAAACATTGTTCAGGTGTGAGCTGAAAAAAACTGTCATACCATCCACAGCATCAATACCTCTGCAATGTTTGGATTAACTCTGGATTCCCAGTTTCTTGTCCAAATAAATAACTTCAGTTTGGAGTTGCTCCATCCACACCTGTTTTGACTGTTTCACATCCACTCTAACTGTTTAAGGCATCTCTTCTGTGGAAGCAACAGTAGGACTACAAAAGCCAGCAAATCAGGCAGTTTACAAGGCTACGTGAAGAGGCAGAGAGAATGTACAGGAAACGTGATGAAGCTTGAGCTTCTAGCAAGCAGATGTCAAGTGAGACACTCAAACACTCTCACGCAGACACTGGTTGGTGCAGAGGCTGTGCTGTCAGCTCCCAGACACACACTCAAACATACACACACTCACACAGGCCTACACACACACACACACACACACACACACACACACACACACACACGCAGGCACCCACGCTGTTTGGTGGAAAGGCTTTGCTGTCAGCCTCCGGCAGTGGTGCTGGTGGTTGGAGGACGACCAGACCAGAGTGGTTGGGTTAGGCTGCTGTGTGTAGTTTGGTGTTCCCAGGCCAACAAGGGAGGCCTCGAAAAAAACAACACCATCCACATGCAGACATGCACCCTCATGCAAACATACACACACACTGCAGCGTTCTCCTGTCCCAGACTCTTCAGAAGCACAGGAGGAAGAGAGATCCCAGAGCTCTGCTATTCTGACTGCTGCACACAGTTGACATTCATAAAAAAATACAGCCATAATGTTCCAGATGTGTGGCATTTTCTCAAACCTCTTTTTTGAGAGCTTGTGAGCTTACTGTTTATCTCAAAACGTTTGTTTTTATGATGTTAAAAATGTACTTTTAAAATTGCCTTATTATGTTATTATTATATTTTATTTTTAAATGGTTTATGTATTGTTGCAACTTTTATTGTCAATGGGACCATCATGGTTTATGTGACTCCATCAAAGTTAAGAAGCCTTAATGGAGTGGAAGGTCTGTCAAGCTTGCTTCAAAACAAACATGACTGAGAGGGAAACCTTGTGATGGTAAAGACCTCTGCAGGACTGGTCCCAGAGGCTTCAGGCCAGTTCCTGTTTGAAGAACAAGCTGTTCCTCTGGTCTGGGAACCCATCTAGAGTGGCGAACAGCAACCCACAACTTCACATTAGCAACCTGAGGAGGAGAAGGACCACCTGCACGAAGTGGCTGGTCATACACACACACACCTTCACACACACACACACACACACACACACACACACACACACACACACACACACACACACACACACACACTCAGAGAGAGACAGATGACCCCGGTCCAGACATACCAAAACGTTGTGCCTCTTCCTTCTACTGACCAGCCATCCTTCTGCGGTGACTGCAATCAGCTAATCACACAAATCCTACACCTTGGTATTTTCTGTCTTATTCAGCTAAACTGGCAATCCAGATGTGTTCTGTTGGACGTCGCCTCTTTCCAGTGAGCCAATCACAGAGCACTGAGGCTGGCACCTCCTCAGGCATTCAAAGTTATCAATTGAGTTATTCGAAATATAACCATTATTCAAGACCGTATATGTTTATTGTAGGCACCTTCCTGCCACAGTAAATTCCCTGTTGTGAAAACTTATGTGGCAATAAAACCATTCTGACAATTACCATACGGCATATGCGTACTTCAACTTTACCTCCACTGTAATTATTCCTCTATTAACCCGGAGCTGTACCTCCTTTGATTAGTCAGTGATCCTTCCCCATGTTTCTCCAGGGTTCTCCTGGGTTCTCTGAGGTTCTCCAGGGTTCCCCAGGATTCTCTTGGGTTCCCCAGGGTTCTCCAGGGTTCTCCTCTCCAAGGTTAGCAGTATTGCAGTAGATCTCAGGTCTTCAGACTGTCCTCTAGATCCTTCCCAGATCAGATCTATGTTAATCTCCATTGACACTATGAATCACTAAGACATCCCAGGCATGAGAAGAATGAGACATTCTGTACATATCAGTCTTTAGACTGATATGTACAGACTGTTCTCTGATCTGGTTAAACAATCGTGAAATTATAAGAGTACCACCACTGGGAGTGATTCAGATGGTCTGGCTGATAGATATGGAATTCAAGGGAGAAGTTTGCGCAAGTCTTAAGTTGAGCTGGTCGGATGTAGAGGACAGAGCCTTCTTAAAGACACAAGGACATTCAGTGTGTCGTGCCAGTATGATATATTTCCAATGTCTACACGTAAGCCTCTACAGGAGCTGAAGGATGAGGTGCATCATCGAAGCACAGTTTGATCGATACTGTACGAGAAGGAACAGACAGCCATTGAGTGACTCGTGATTGGCACAGGTCATGTGTATTGGAGGCAGATGGAAGGTGGATGGGGAGGTCGTTGAATGTAAGCCTGAGAGATGGAATGTAGAAAGCACCTCTGTGAAGGTCAGGCTCTGCATTCCAACCTGCACTCTCAGGTCTCCTTGGCCCTGTGTCCACACCACACACACACACCTCACACACACATCCATCCATCAATCATATCTGCATATACTACATCTACAGGCGTGCACACACACACGCATGCATGGCACACACACACACACACACACACACAGACACATCCATCCATCACTCATATCCACTCAACCTGTCGACCTAACTAACTGTATAATAACACCAGTACAAGCTAGGGATTACCTAGCGAGCCATAAAGCTGGCCATGAGCCTCCCACGATAAGAACCTTCTAGAACAGGAGGAATGGATTCCAAGTAAGTTATCAGTGCACCTCTGATATCATATTACCTCGGCATAGTCCTGGAGTGAAAACACACCTGACTTAATTTGTGACATTCATGAAGCACAAGCCCTTTAGAGTCTGGTCTTAGGTTACTCAGGAAGGCCTGGAGGAATGTGGTATGTACATGTTATCACTCCATGACCAGGAGCTGATGAAAGGTCGACCTTTTTGATGATTAAAAATGATGTAACTTTTTCCGATGATAGGTCTGTGCCTCATGAACCTGGGCGGTGACACTAGAATGAGATTGACTGTACATTTCCATGAAGGAGTCATATCTCTTCATTATACTCCGGGTCCAACATATTGTCAAGATCACTGATAACTGTGGCATTTTTCCGCCAACCAAATTGAATGTGTCGTCTTTGAAACTTTTGAATTTTAACATTCATTAATACATTTACATTTAAGCAGACACTCTTATCCGGAGCGACTTACAGTAAGTACAGGGACATTCACCTGAGGCAAGTAGAAGAGCCTTGCCCAAGGACACAATGTCATTTTACACGACCGGGAATCGAACCGGCAACCTTCTGATTAATAGCCCGATTCCCTAAGCGCTCAGCCATCTGAACCCCCAACTGAACACTGAACACTCAGACCTAGATCACTGAGTTAGGCTGGAGAGAGATAACTTCACAGTTAGGCTGGAGAAAGATAACTTCAAAGTTATGCTGGAGAAAGATAACTTCACAGTTAAGCTGGAGAGAGATAACTTCACAGTTAGGCTGGAGAGAGATACATTTCAAAGTTAGGCTGGAGAGAGATAACTTCACAGTTAGGCTGGAGAGAGATAACTTCACAGTTATCAGAACTGTCCATCCCAGAGCAGACAGACAATCAGAACTGTCCATCCCAAAGCAGACAGCCACTCAGAACTGCCATAAAAATATCTCTGTTTCAGGATGCCCCGGTAGCTCCTAAGAGAGTAAGAGTGACTATTAATGGGAATCATAGGGGCCTGGGCTTGAATCCGACCAAGGTCATATCCTGCAAGTCTTCTCCCTGATTTCCTGTCTCTCTCTCTACATCTTAAAAAATATGTTTATATTATATATTAAATATATATTACAGCCTAATAAAAAACTTTGGCCAACTGTTGATCTATGGTATACCTAATAATGATTGGATTCAAACCTAAAGTTCATCACAACTGACTAGTAGAAACACAAGATTTGTTTCATTTGTATCATCATTTCAACTGGAAATCAACATTGTCAGGTTGACACATTGTGCAGGTGTGAGAGGGATCGTACGATAGCTTTTTTCTGCAGAATATCAGAGGCGTGCTTAGATACATTCCACAATACGAGTGGTGAGTCTTAGCAACAGATGTTATGCAGCAAACAGACATGACTGGCCAAGTGCTGCTCTTTGAAATATTGTTGCTAGATGCTGAAACATTGGTTGAATGAACCTGTATTTACCATGACCTGCCAAACGGACACTTCAGAAGCTGTGTTTATCTGTGTGTCCCTGGGCAGAGAGACGGAGAGAAAGAGAGAGAGGGTCAAGTGGAGTGGTGGGACTCTGCTTGAATGTCCGATTAACACTCTGACATGTTGCTTGATCCTGCAGAAGAACCTGTGCGTGTGTATAAAACCAGAAGCTTCAAGACTGTTAGCCCAAACATGGATAGGCAACACTGCAGAAGATAAATTCTAACATTCTCAGAATCAGAATTTCTCAAGATTTAACCCTGGATGAGACAAATCTGTTTTGGAAAAGCATCTCCTAGACTGCCTGGACAGGGAGTAATGTCTGAAGCAGGTGTCAACCAAACAGTTGGATGTTACTGTCTGATAAAATCCTAGCTTAACTGGCCTGATTGCTTAATGAAGCTGTGGAGATGCTGAATGAAATGGAAGGTAGAGACAAGAGAGAGACGGGATGAGAAAAAGAAATAGAGTGAAACTGGGGAAGAAACATGCTTTAGAGAATGAGGGGAAACCAAGAAGGGGGCAAAAAAAAAGCAGTTTTTCCAGAGAAACCCAAGGGCCGTTTGTTTTGCCTCGAATTCATGTTGTCTTGTGTAATGAGGGGGAGCCAGGGATGGAGGTGAGAGGGTGGATCGGGTGTTGGATGGGATGTTTCTGTGTGAGTCTACTGAGAGGCCTCCCACACAACAGCCCTCTCTGTCTGCCTGCGCAGCCCGCTACAGTCCACAATGCCTCACATACCTCCTGGTCCGAGCAGACAAACTGTAGCACTGCTGGATGGGGTTCTGGGAGGTTAGGGCCCAGGTTGGATGTATATTTCTCTGTCACGCCGATGTCCTTAGAGTTTATGTCTCAAGAAATATTGCTTTAACCTTGTGGCAGAATGTGACAATTCTTCATTACGCAGACAAACGCTTTTGGAAGCCCACCAGCAGGCCACACATATATACGCTCAGGCCACACACACACACATTCGCTCTCACACACATGCATGCTCACGCGTGTGTGTTCACACACCACATGAACAACATACAAACGTGCAGACATGGACACCCCTTACCCACACAGGCACCTGCTGATCCACCTCTCTGACAGGAAGCCCATCATCTAACCAGCAGACGTGTTATTGTGGCCACAGTCCAATGCTTCATCCAGAGCTTGTTGCTCTAAGCCTCAGTGAGGTCTGTACCAGGGTCCACAGCTACAGTTCTTCTGAGCTATTAGGTATCTGTCTGTCTGGCTGTCGGAAAGTGTTCAGAGAATAACACAGATGTACTGTAGCTTTTGGGGGGAGTGTGTATGTGTGTGAATGTGTGTGTGTGTGTGTGGGGGGGGGGGGTATGGCACTGATCTGCCAACCACGGGGCTGTGGGGTTGCAACATATGGCAGAGAGACTGTGGGGGCTGGGGAGGGCTGTAGTGGGGGCTGGGGGGGCTGTAGTGGGGGCTGGGGAGGGCTGTAGTGGGGGCTGGGGAGGGCTGTAGTGGGGGCTGGGGAGGGCTGTAGTGGGGGCTGGGAAGGGCTGTAGTGGGGGCTGGGGGGGGCTGGGGAGGGCTGTAGTGGGGGCTGGGGAGGGCTGGGGAGGGCTGTAGTGGGGGCTGGGGGGGGCTGGGGAGGGCTGTAGTGGGGGCTGGGGGGGCTGTAGTGGGGGCTGGGGAGGGCTGTAGTGGGGGCTGGGGAGGGCTGTAGTGGGGGCTGGGGAGGGCTGGGGAGGGCTGTAGTGGGGGCTGGGGAGGGCTGGGGAGGGCTGGGGAGGGCTGTAGTGGGGGCTGGGGTGCATGGAGAACGTTTTGGCTGGGAGCTAGGCAGGCATGTGACCTGACTGTTTCCTGGACTTCCATTTGTGGATATTAGAGAGGGAGCTGTCGCTGCAGGGACTTGGAGCCCTTCACAAGCAGCATCTGGTGATCTGTTACGTGACATCTAATTGGCCTGTGGGTCGAGCCTCGGCTCTGACAGAGCAGGCTTGTGTTCAGGGCTGCGGAGGAATGCTGGACTGTCTCTCTGCCTCTCACCCTCTCTGTCTCCTCCTCCTCTCCTTCCCTCTGTCCCTCTCTCTTCTCCTTTCCTCTCCTCCTCTCATCTCCCTCCCTCTCTTTCCCCCTCTACTCCTCTCCCTCTCACTATCTCTCCCTCTCTCTCCTCTCTTCACCTTACCTCACCCCACACTCTATCCCCTCCTCCTCACATCGCCTTCTTTCATCCTCTCTTCCCTTCCTCTCTCTTTTCCGTGGAGTGTTAGCTGGTGTCCCACGCAGCCATGGAGGACAGAGAGAGTCTCTCTGAGAGCAACAGGCCTCAGTCCCTGACTGTGACACCATAGCACAGCCTCGTTAAAGGTCTGAGGGCTAATCCGTCCCAATTCGTAGTCAGAGTGTTTACCACAGGGGAAATCCCTTCCGCTCCTCTCAGCTCGCACTGAGGTGCGGTATGTCTCCTCATACTGGAAAACACCTCCAGATGGTTTCAGAGACACACACACGCGCACAGACACAAACACACAGCTACACACAAACCCACACCAACAACTACATATGCCCACATGAATACACACAAGCAAATGCACACAGGTACCTTCACTCAAACACATGCATACACACACCTACACACACACCCACACCCACACACACACATACATCAACTCCTGCGCCAAAGATATCACTTATCACTAAATAGTCAACAGCCAGTTTTAACCGTAAAGTTTCTCATCTGCAGCCAGGAGAATAATCTAGGTCAGGGGGCCTTTAGGTCCTTAGCCAGGCCTCTACTCAGCTTGGTGCTCCTTCCTGACTACAGCCAGGCCTCTGCTCAGCTTGGTGCTCCTTCCTGACTACAGCCAGGCCTCTGCAGACCTAGTACTGCTCTATGGCCACAGCCCAGCCTACTGCTCTCTGTACTCATGACTGAAGTGAGTAAAGTAAACAGTCTGAAGGGAGTGGAAGTGATTGAGAGGCTGGAGGTGAAGCTCAGACAGGCCTGCGGTTGTCAGCAGGCAGCTTGCGCTTTCTCCAAGTGAATGCACGGTGTGTTTGGGTGTGTTTGTGAAGGTGTGTGCGGACGTTTTGGCATGCGTGTGTGTGTTTGTGTTTGCGTACGTGTAAATGGGTCCTGTTTACTCGGTGATTCAGCATTCAGAAGGCTAGGAGGCTTCTGTCTCTTCATCCCTGCGTTCTGCTCTAACCGTCCGTTCGGCCTTCCGCACCCTGGCCTGACCCAACCACGGGAGGGACAAACAGAGCCAGGTGATTCTTGGCAGATCAAACTGACAGAACCCGGGGGCAAGAGGCCAGTTAGAAAACCATCTCAGAAGAGTATTGTATATGTGGGTGTGTTTGCTTGTGTGTGGGCGTGTTTGCGTGTGTGTGTGGTGTGCTGGGGGGGGGGGGGGGGGGGGGTCACAACCCGTCCAGAAATCGCAGAGCTGTGTGGAGGGCCGATCTGCTGTGTATTAGTGTGTATGTCTGCATATGTGTGTGTGTACCTTGGTAATATGCCAGAAGGTAGAAAGTAAAAAGAGAGCTGAGCCCTGGAGACACCAGTGACCTACATCTGAAGACAGAAGCGTCTCACATAGTGAGTAAGTACCTGATTAAGCTGCTGTTCACATGGCAGCTGAATGAAGACGAAGCAAAGGACACAAGTTCCAACACCCTGGCATGAATATCTGTCGTAGTACCTGTCGTTCCGCCCGACCGATCCGGGGATCTCAGCTAGGATTGAGGCCTGCCTCACAGACATCTCCGCCTGGATGATCGAGCACCACCTCCAGCTGAACCTCGCCAAAACAGAACTTCTCATCATCCCGGCTAAACCCTCCATCTCCCACGATCTCTCAATCACCCTGGGATCTGCCACGGTGACCCCTTCATCCTCTGCCAGGAACCTTGGGGTTACCATGGACGACGAGCTCTCCCTCACGGCCCACATTGCTGCGGTCTCCCGGTCGTGTAGATTCACCCTCTACAACATCCGGAAGATCAGGAGATACTTGTCTGAGCACTCCACCCAGCTGCTAGTCCAAGCACTTGTCCTCTCCAAGTTGGACTATTGCAACTCGCTGCTCGCTGGTCTCCCAGCATGTGCAACCCGCCCTCTTCAGAGGATTCAGAATGCAGCGGCCTGCCTGGTCTACAATCTACCCAGACGCTCCCATGTTACCCCGCTCCTCATCTCTCTCCACTGGCTACCTATCATGGCCCGTATCAGATTCAAGACCCTGGTATTGACCTTCCGAGCAGTGAACGGGACTGCACCCGTCTACATCAAGTCTCTCCTGCAGCCTTACACCCCCACCCGTCAACTACGGTCTTCTTCAGACAACCGCCTGGTGGTCCCACCGCTCAAGACCGCCCGGTCCCAACACAAGCTCTTCTCCTGTCTGGCCCCCCAGTGGTGGAATCAACTCCCCACCTCCGTCAGAGACACTGACTGTCTCTCCACCTTCAAGAAAAGGCTCAAGACGCACTTGCTTCATGTTTTGGCTACTCGCAATGTTTTGTGGCTATCTTGTTGTTATGATCAGTGACCTATGCACTTTGTAAAGCTCTCTCTTGGAAGTCGCTTTGGATAAAAGCGTCTGCTAAATGAATAAATGTAAATGTAAATATAATTTGACTGATGTTATTTTGACAGCCAATGTCACACAGGAGAAGATAGGCCTTAAAATTAGAGTTACAATGTTTTTGTGACCTGAAATATATTACACTTCAGTTTTTTTACAAGTTATGGGAGTTGGTTTCATTCTCAAATATTCCGTGTGAAAAGAAGACCTTTACCTGTCCCTGTTCTCCAGTTCCTGTTGGTCACCCTTTCAAATATTACTGGTGGGTTAATTTCACCCACAGTGTTAAAACGTCACCAACACTCAACCCAGCAAGGCGACAGAGGGAACCCAGTCCCCTCAACTCATCAGGCCATAAACACCTCAGCCAGCTGGGCTGTGAGACCAAAAAGAAACGTCATGAACCACACAAGGACGGCTCAGAGGCCGCTGCTCTGACGTCTCGCTGATGCAAACATGACACACTTTGCATCATTAACACTCTCTCTCTCTCTCTTTTTCTCTCTCGCCTCTCTCCCAATGCCCCCGATTACATTTGAACATTTGAATTTACTTCAGATTTAATAAAGTGAATTGAACTGATTGATCAAAGGGAGTTGGTGTCAGCCTCAGAGACAGGTCCTCCCTTATCCACACCTGAACCCCAGAGTCACTAACTGTCCCTGACTCACACACCCTCCACAAGCAGCTGGCCGTGAGCGGGAGCCTGGACCAATCAAAGAGACAGTTCTCCTGCTGCCCCGCCTCCCTCTACAAAGCGTCCGTTGATGCCATACGTGATTGGCTAACAGGGCTTCTGTCTCGTGTGAAGGCATGTGCCGTTTCCACCAATGCTCTCTTTGACTCCCGGAGCGTGTGTGTGTGTGTGTAGCTGCCTGTGTACGTGTGTATATAGGTGCGTGTGTGCATTCGTGTAGGTGTGTGTGTGTAGATGTGTGCGCCGCACTGTAGGGCTTTCAGGTGCCCGGACACGAACGTGGAATCCTTTTAAGGCCTTCCAGAGCGTAACGCTGTTCCTGAAACATCTCTGTATTCAGACTCAAACTATTTGTCAATCTGGAAAATCACATTCACCCATCAAAGTAATAGCATATGACGTGCAACTATTTCCCTACCCAACGTATGCTCTAAAGCCCTTCTGTACTTTGAATAAAAACAACACTTGTGGAGAACGTTTCCCGTAAATATCCAGCACATGAATATAATATAATATATATCTGATGCTAAAACGAGGACAACATCTCTTGGCTGGGCTGTGAGCTTTGGCACATCAGCATCTCATCTCATCACTTCAGCTCTCCCAGAGACTGGATGTTGCACTCTCCTGTCCTTGCTTGTAGCTTTTCAATCACTCCAACCGTCCCCCAGAATATTTAACGTGGGAAGAAAATACTGTTTGTCCCAGGTTTCCATGAAAATGCAGGCTGATCTCTCTGTCTCCAATCAGACTCTCTTGTGTTGTCATCACCCTGCTCTGTCGGTGACCAGACTTATGTCCAGCTGGACCTGGTCTTTGCACTGTGGCTGACCTCACTCTGACACATGCATCACAGTCGTGGTGCGCTCTCTCCAAAATAAGGATTCATGGGAGTTGCTTTGCGCTCACATGCACACTTTAGCTTAGACACCTAATCGGGTCCTTCAGATAACAAACACGAGGTACACACCACATCACACACACACACACACACACACCCACACACACACACACACACAGAACCCCCACTGCTCTGAGTGGATGTTACATAATTTCCTTCTCTACATACTTGATGTAAACACACTGTAGAAACACACACACCACATCAGTCCAGCACAGTCCAGTCTCCTGCCCAGTCCTCGCCACGCCTTCCCTGTCTATCAGACATGGAGGCACCTGTGCGACCTTACCCCCTCCCCCCGGCCTGTCTCTGCATCCCAGTGGAAGGGAAGGCTTGGGGAGGCGCTAGGGGGAGTACATGGAAGCGACCCAGTGTGCAGACGGTAGCCTACGTCTCCCTGCACCTCCCTGCATCTCCCCGGCCCTATTAATCCAGAACATTAGACTGTCATCTCTCATTCAGCAGCGAGCGCATGTGTCAACAGGGATCTGGCTGCCGCTCCACAGGAGCTCTCTGACGAACACTCTGTCTGACATCCACCGGCAGATTCCTCGCGTGAGCGCCTGGAGGGAGGGGAGGAGAGAGGGGTCGGAAGGGAGGAGTTGGAGGGTAAAGGAGGGGTGGGGAGAGGGGGAAAGGGTGGGGGGAGTGGATGGGGGCATGGAGAGGACAGGGCAGGCAATAACTGCAATGACTTGGTATGCCCACGCACAAACAGACTGAAAAACAAGCTACGCAGACATTTAGTCATTTAGCAGACGCTCTTATCCAGAGCGACTTACAGTAAGTACAGGGACATTCCCCCCGAGGCAAGTAGGGTGAAGTGCCTTGCCCAAGGACACAACGTAATTTTGCACGGCCGGGAATCGAACCAACAATCTTCAGATTACTAGCCCGATTCTGATCTAGTGTACAGGTCATACCTGTATGTGCTGATAGAGTCAGTGGCTAACTTTGGCTGTTAGGCAAGAACCTGCAGTTGAGGCTGAGAGGCCTGTGTAAAGTTCACGTGCGGCGAAAGATTTACTGACCTAAGCTTGAAATCTCTAAATGATTTAGCAAACAAAAGCTGGATAGTTGGGGTCGGTTTTTGTATTTTTCTATGAATATTACGAGCATCTGTGAGCTGACGGGTTGAATAGAAAACTGGCCTTTGACTTGCCACATACTCCCACAAACTCAGACACGCACACTCACAGCTGAAAGTATGTCGATCTTGAGCACACAGAGAATGAAGGATAGTATTTCAACAGGCCTTTTGGGCATTTAAAAAGGCAGAAAAATAAATCATCTCAGACAGGTTTTCAGAAAGACTTACATCCAGAATTAAGAGATTTCTGACAAGCGAGATCTGGGGTTGCAAAATATGAGCTCTTAAATTGTGGAGTTTATTCACTGGGACACACAGGAGTTGTGTTTCAATAAGGTGGAAATCCCTGTCTCCCTCAACAGTTCCACAGGAGGGCCGTAATTCCGACCCCTGTTGGGATAAGTGTGAGCTCCCACCAGTCTCACCGGGATCTTTGACTATCTGTTTGAATGTCCTCACCCCGTATTGTTGAGGAGGTTGTCTTGTAATGTCATTTATTCATTTGCCACAGGCTTTAATCCAAAGAGATGCTCAAGATGGGGGAGATTTGATTGTGCAACCTCTTGTTCTGCAGTCAAATGTTCTGCCACTGAGCTGTACCCATCCCTTTAAGATTTTCTTAGAAGGTTCGGACTTGGGGGAGATTCCAGATTCCGGTGTAGGTGTAGGTACTGCTGCCCTGTACTGCCAGCTGCACATGCAAATACTGAGATACATCAACACACAGACACACACACCACACCAACACACACACATACACACCAACACACACACATACACACCAGCACACACAAAGACACGCAGACAGACACACCCTCATCCCTCAACCCTTCATTAAATACCAACAACCTTTTCAGCACTGCCTCTAATGGCAACACGTTTCTCACACTGCACTACAGGCTGATGAAAAGACAGACACACAGTCAGACAAACAGGCTGACTGATCATTTCAGTCAGCCTGTTGCACCATTCTTACTGTACACAGTTTCACCTTCTGTAGTGTTGTCATTTGGGACACATTTATGACTGTTTGAAGGAGTCACTTTCTCTTACGTCTCTGGTGGTAAATGGCTCTCAAATCTCAGCTCATCACAGGAACGGATGTGGTCCTGGCATCTGGAAGCATGAACCAGAATCAACCAGAAACTTTGTACTGTGGTTCAGGGACGGATATACCTCAGGGTTAGAGCGTTTGACAGGAGATCAAGAGTTCCAAAGCGAATATGGAAAATGAAGACAATGGAAATGTTGACAATAATCAATATCATGATCAAAACCCCATGACAACACTCCTGTATGAACCTTGCAACAAGCCCCAGACAAGTTTCCACAACGTTTGAGGAGCCATGAAGAGAGCCTTGACTTGTGTACTGACCCAAGCACTTGACCAAACATAACTCAGAGATCAAGTCCTCTATTTCTCAACCCGCCCGATGTGGCTCCGGGATTTGATAGGCATGTTTTCACAACTGTTCTGTCTGCAGAGTTAACACAGGAGCACCTCTCAGCTCTCCAGCGGAGGCTAGGCCAGGGCGGAGGCCCTGGTCTGCCGCAGAGCGCCTCTCTCTTCAGTCAGACGTTATCACAAAGATGCCTCTATGCAGACAGCAGGAGCAGAGGGCCTCGGGGGAGCAGGAGAGGCCAGACAGAGGACATGCCATGAACCCAGAGCTCCAGTCTGGAAGGGAGAGCTACGGCACAGTGAGAAACACCCCACAAACTGGCTCATTGAAAAGAAGTTAAATACGCCCTTTTTTTATGGAAAAGTGTCGAATTTCTAATTCGCTGCCTTTCTGAAATGAAATCAGAACCTGATTCACGACAGATGTTGACAATGTACAAACTGGTGTTCTGAGGTTCTGTGGATCAGTTTGTTGGGTTTCACAGTGACATCATCCACAGGACGACCAAACCGTCAGTCAGACTAGAGGACCCTAGGAAGCAGCCTCATCCACAGCCAAGGCATCCAGCCGTGCAGTACAGACACGGCAGATGAAATGAAACAGAGCACAATATCCATCCCAGGAAAAATTTCACTGCGCATTTCAACATGTGATGATGTTGACGTTTTAATATTGGACGATAAAGTCAGAGTGTCAGATAGACACCTGGAGTCAGAGACTGGCCCGGACCCTAATCTTCATCAGGAGGTTTATCCTGAGCTGCCAGCTCATCAAGCTCAAATGCTGACATTCCAAGAGAGCCGTTTCCCCCGATGTTCCGGATGAATCCACGTGCAGATCCTGGGGAGAGAGGGGTGGTTTCTCAGGAATGTCCTCCAGGATCAGGGCTTGGACAGCTTATCTGATGGGCCCAGGGTCTCCCTGCACATGGCAGGAAGAAACAGAGTCATGTACAGCAAGCACCACAGGCTGTGGGGCACCCAGAGATGGCCCACAGGCTGTGGGGCACCCAGAGATGGCCCACAGGCTGTGGGGCACCCAGAGATGGCCCACAGGCTGTGGGGCACCCAGAGATGGCCCACAGGCTGTGGGGCACCCAGAGATGGCCCACAGGCTGTGGGGCACCCAGAGATGCCCCACAGGCTGTAGGGCACCCAGAGATGCCCCTGACCTCAGGCCCCAGGCCCCTGAACCCACAATCCAACTATCTTAGGCAATCTAGAACTATCTGGAGATTATAGAATCTCAAAGGTTCCGTTAGAAGAGACCGTTAAGGAGATGTATGTAGTATTACGCAACTCCCAGTAAACTCCCTGGGCACCAGACATGCTTGCTTGGAAACTCTGTGGACTGGGTGGAATGTCAGATTTAAAGGCCGTATCTGTGGAAATCAATACTTGGCCACAGATAAAGCTGTCTGCTGACTTACTGTCTTGATGTGTATTTAATTACTGGGACTTGGTGAGAAAAACCTGTGTTCTTGAGAGCCTCTACAAATCAGAAACATAAAACCATCGTTGAGCTGTCTCTCTTCAGTACTTTCAGTCGAACACTCTGTCTTCAAGCTCTGTCCTCCACTGAGTTGGGTTGGAATCACATTGCAAAAATGAAAATATCACAAAAGGTAAACATTTCTGAAGGGCTTTTCACAGTGGACCTAAATAACCATTGGTTTCGAAAAACGTTGAAGGACTGGATGTACTGTGACTGACACGCACTTCCTGAATGGGTCAGTGTTTCGTTTGATGCATGATTCATATGTATTTTCAGGACAAATTTGAGCATCTGTTCAATCAGTCGGCAAAAGACATGCTTCTTTTCATTTTCCTTGGCTAAGCATCTACCATTAAATATTTAATATGGAGAGGTAAGGGACCACTGGCAACAACTGCCACCAAACAGGAGTTATTTACATTTGAAAAAGATCAACTTCTGAAGCCCTGTTACAGATAATCCCATAAACACAGATCTATAATGGACTCAGCTTGAACCAAAGAGATTGAAATAAGTTGTTTCCTTTCCAGTTTGGAGTCGTAGGAACAAGATGGCGAAGAGATGGAAACACTGTAAACTGCTTAGAAGTTTTGCATTTACTGTAGAGAAGCCATGCCAACTTTGGATGAAGAACAGAGGAGAGAGTATGTAACCAAAGTGAAAAACGTTAGACACACGTTGGACAAAAAAAACTGACAAAACCCATAACTGCGATTCCAAATTGATGACCTTTGGTGCTGTAATTGTCATGACTGCGATTAATTCTTTTTTCCATCCTTTTCATCTGACTGATCCTTACGTAACACATGAGTGGTGTACAGGTCTCTGGAGAAGACAGGCGTTCCTTACTCAGGTGTGCCAAACTAAACCCAGCAGGGTTGACTGAGCAGGTAAACTTGAGGGATCCACTCCTCCCTCTCATTAAACATATAGAAAAACACTTTGAGCTGGAGGAAGTGTCATTTCAAGAGTGTTTTCTAAAAGGGTTTCGTTCAAAGGAGAGATAACATGTGTGTGAGTGTAGGGGCCCAGGTGAAGCCTAGCCCAGCACTGCCCCAGTTGTCCTGAGTTATGCAGCTGAAAGCCAGGCTCACACCCAGGGAAGTGTTCCTGAAGCCTTCCCTCACAAAGGCACCATTCTCCGGGTGAGGGAAGAGGAACAGCAACACCCAAGGAAAGTATGAGACACTGGACATGCAGGTAAACATTTCCAAGGCACTTCAAGTGAAAATTCACGGGAAGGGGAAAGGTGGGGGGGGCATGAAGGGGGCACTCTCCCTGCGCTGTGCTCCTCTCACTGCCAGGTTCATACCGGAGCTGAGAGGAAGTGAGGGGAAACGAGCGTGTGGGACAAGCTCGATGGCCGTTTATTTTCTCTCTGCACGGAGGCCTGTGGATAAACATTCCAGGGTAGGGTGAAGGGGAAGGAGGGCACAGAGGGGCGGGGGGATGTAGAGAGAGCGAGAGAGAGAGAGAGAGAGAGAGAGAGAGAGAGAGAGAGAGAGAGAGAGAGAAGGAGTGCTGCGTGGGAGGAGGTGTGCAGGAGGGGGGTACGGGAGGGAGGAGCAGCGAACGCCAGCCGTGGCCGTGAAACCGCGAGCGCTCCCGTCTGTCCGTCCGAACAGACAGTCGTGTGTTCAGCAGGAAGCAGAAGGGAGAAGGGGGGGGGGGGGGGGTGGCCCCCTTGCTCATGAAAGGTGCTTCATAAATTAGTAAACCTAGAAGGCCCGCGGCCTTCCCGCCGCGCTTATTTTTTCATCCCGGAGCTTAATGATGAAACGGGGAGGAGGGCAAACAGACGCGAGGCTCACAGACGCCTCTTTATGAGGCTGGAGCACACCTGCAGGAGAGCCACGCGGCCTGTCCGAGGCAGCGGGCTGGAGCTACTCGGCCAGCTACAGTGGACCTGTATGCCCCAGGCTGCACGACACAGCCAGGCCTGTACGCGGGCCCTCTCCCCACACACGAGGAGAATAGACAAATAACCAAATAACAGCATGTGTTTCCTGTGAAGCATCAAGCCGTCGGAAAAAAACGCATGACGCAAAGACTTCTGTTTACTTTCAATGGGGTTTCTCTATCGGCGATAAATGTTTCCAAATGCGTCGGGTTTGCCTATTCGTGTGTGCGTCTACTAACAGATTGATGGTTGAGGAATCTTTACACCGATGTTTCTCTCAGCAGAGCCTCGCGGTATGAAAGAGATCTTGTAGTCTGCTGGCTGCTGAACGCTCTCGCAGTGAGCCAGGTCATCGTTTATTCAGAGAGTTCTGCCTCCCGCGCCAGACATTTCCTCTGGAGATCAATACGTCTTCATCTGATGAACATCTAACCAAACACAAGCTCGCCCTATGATTGATTCAAAGATACATTATTACTTGTGTGAAATTGCCTTCGATTGTGTTTTCACTCTCGGCCTCCTACAGTCAGTATAGTGTTCTGTCAGGGTGTAGACTGTGCAGTTGTGTACTTTAGTCTTTGTGCATCACAATGTAGCTACACCCCTTACTTTAAAAACTTAAAAAACTGAACTAAGTGACACAAGACAGATGGTACAGCCAGAACCATTACTGAGCGTTTGTTGACTTCGAAACTAAAACGTTGCTCCCGGGAGAGAGGCCGTTCGCATATTGAAGAGAACGTGCTGCACCATGTGACTAGAACCCTTTCTTGGGGGACCCACGTTCTCAGGGTCAACGGCTGTGTGAATTTGCCACCATTTAAAACAAAAGCATCTTCGATCGATTTCTAGAACAGTCCAGGGAAAAGCATTTAAGTCAATAGCTTCAATATGCAGCAGCTGTGCAACACATCACTTATTACTTATCTGAGAATCTGACTCTAGTCTTCAAGGCTGGACGATGTAAATACAGAGGAGAATGAGGGGAAAGGGGAGGATTGAAGAAGAGAAAAAGAGAACAAATTTGACCTGGCACCATCAGAGAACTGGCAACGTCTATGAACGTAATAGATAATTAGTAATCCAAGTCAATAGAAAAACAAATTAACCAGCTTTAGTGGTGGCGAGCTCATCCGTTTGACTGTCAGGTACAAAATAACGGGAGAGGAAATGATAAGATCCTGAATGGTTGCGTTTGTATTGACGTAGAACCTTGTTTACCAAACTAAACCAGTAAGAAACCACATCCTTATTGAAAATGCATCAATTCATATTCATTTCCTGTGCTTGCATAGCATCCAAACTCTGCAGACCTCCCACCAGAACGTGAATGGAGAAAAGACTGGGGGTTCTGATTGACCTGGCAGAGTGGAACCTTGAGGTCGGAACTGGAGGTCCGGATCTGAATACTGATGTGGATTGTGTTGGGTGCTAATTCTGAACCCAGCTTCTGGCTCTGGGGCATGGGCCGTTGGATCTTTTGGGGCCTGACTGGTCAAATAGAGAATTTAGCATGACTGTAAGTCAGTCGCACAGTTTATCAATCAACACACTGTGTTTTGCTTGATTCCTCGCGTCACATCCGACACTCCACTCCGGTTAAAGTGGCTTCTGAACACCAACCCCTCCGCCCCTCCCTCTCCCTGCCTCCCTCCCTCTCATCCTCACGGTCTTCCTTCCCCCTCTCAGGCCAGAGGAGAGGAGAACGAGGGCTAATTGAGGCTGACAGAGGGAACCTGTGCCGAGGGGTAAAACTCCCTGCGTCACACGTGTGTGCCGGCTCTGCCCTCACGTGCATGAGACAGACCTGCTCCGACTGCAGCAGGAGTGAGCCAGGAGCCTCCTTCGAGCCTTCGTACGGCTTTGTGAGTGAAGCTTTGTCAAACAAACACACAGGCACAAGCGCACGCAACACGCACGCAACACGCACACACCCATGCACACACACATACAACGAAAACACTGACTCTGAGGGCTCTCTCTATGTACTCTCTCTCCATCCTGCAGACGTTGAAAATAACTTACTCAGTTGTGTGTGTGTGTGTGTGTGTGTGTGTCGGGGACAGTGTTGTGTGTGTTTGAGTGCGTGTCGGTGGCGGTGTTGTGAGGGTTTGTGAGTATAACACCTTAGTGTGTGTGTGTCTAACAGATGTGGGGGGAAAACACTTGAGATGAGCTCACTGAGATGTTACAGAGAAAGGTCTCTGCCTTGACCTCTACACCTGTGAGACTGGACACATGCATCTGGCAGTTTAATAGTCGACTATAAAAAGGTACAGACAAAGAAAGGTGCTTAAGGCTAGTCCAACAGGTAGTACTTTCCGGGTGACGATCATCCACAGAAAAAGGTAATCAGTTCCTGATACAGTTTCACTGTGGTGGGAAGATGTTTTCCAGTAGAACTATCTTCCATACACAATCCCCTCTGTGCTGCATGTTCCGACCTCACAGCCGTTGGTAGATTCACCTTCACCTCAGCAGGTTTAACATGGAGGTGCACAGGCTCTCTCTTCACAGTTCCTGGAACGTATTTTGCTAACCTTCTGCAACAGTTTTAAGTAAACATTTATGTCCAGACGAATCGCAAAGCAGTTTCTCGCTCCCTCACAATGGCCGCTCTGTCCTTATCAACGAGACACAAAATAAAAACAAGCCAGGTTTCAGACCTGGTCGAATTCTCTCAGGTGGTCAGTTAAGAGCAATTAAAGTATACAGTATACACCAGTCTGGGTAGAGAGCAGCTGAATAGAAATAATGTAAGCAAAGTGAATGTAGTAAGAGCGTGTTACAGTAAAGGCCTACTGTAAAGCAGGAGGTGAGTGGAGGATGTGGACTTAAGTGATTTAAAGACTTCATGAGCTCCAGCTGTGAAATCAGTCTAAAGCGTCTGCTTGGTTGCCTTGTCAAACAGGGAAGCCTTTGCAGTCCTGCAGCACGCCTCCACAGTAGGTATCAATGTGCCACATCCACAGCTAAAACCAATGATCCCTCACCACTCTCTCCAGTGGCTAAAAGGAATAGTCTGTGATGCCAAACACCAAGGGGGGCACAGTGTAGAAACTCCTGTTCCAACACAAAGAATGCCACAGAAAAAGACCCACAAGGCAACACAACACCACCATGTTATGCAGAAAACCCATCGAGCCACACGTTTTCCATTTCTGTTTCTTTCAGTGGAATTATTTGTGTCTAGTGAGTAGCTGATCCAAGTTTCTAATTTTCTGGTTTTCCTCAATCCCCAATGCCAATGGGTATTAGTTATCAGTGTAATCGATGCTGTGTTGTCTGGGCCCCCACAGCGCTGGACCACCACAGACATCCCAGCACGCAGGAGATGGTGAGTGTGAATGACAGAAAGAGGTTGCAAAATTGCAAATCCAACATGCGATCCCTCCACTGGAAGGAAGGGATGGGAGCATTTAATCCACCACATGGAAACGATTCATCAACGTATTATTGACGCTGATAATTATTTCTGGGGTTAGAACAATGGATAACCTCTCTCAGATCCAGCCTGACCAACCGACCCTCTGACGGCTCGGTATAGTTGTTTTTGTTTTTAAACGAAACGTGTCCCTGCGAGGGGGTTTACACCCGTCATGAAAACCAGGAGTGTTTTGTCATAAAAAAGAAACATTCTTGAATTAATCTCCCCCCGGGTTGTCCTGCAGAGAGCAGCAGGGTACATTGCCCCACAGAGAGCTGTAGAATGGACTGCAGTCTTTCTCTCACTTTCTGTCCAACTTCTCTGGCAGGTCAGATGTGCCACACGTAGACAGGATAGATGTGCAAGCCTGTTTATGGGTTTCTGAGGAATGAATCAGCCCAGACAGGAAACTATAGATTCAACTGACAGGAAAGGCTTGGACCGAGTCGTTAAGGCACCATTGAAACAGCAAAAGCTTCTGGGGATTGTAGTCACTCAGCATACATTTTATCACAATCATTTCAATGATTATGTCCAGGTGACAATCGGGTCAACTGCTCTTTTTTAAAGCCCAAGAGAGAGAGCCCAACCTTACTATGTTGTGTGACCAGCTGTGAATATACTGTGCAGATTATGTATGTCTGTGGCTGGTGGTCGTTGAGAAGAACAGATGTATGACATACTGTACAGTTCAAGAGTGGTAGCGCTTGGTTAAAACACCACCTTCAATTTCCTAGTTTTAAATAAACAACTGCATTGTTATATCAGTAGACATGGAGACTCAGTATATGGGTGCAATGACATTCAACAAATAACTTTGAGCACATTCATGAGACATTCGCCTACTTGGCAACATGCATCCCAGTCACTCCCAAGCTCTAAATATTTCCTTCTCTCCAAGAAGAGTTCAAACGTCTTTAGATGTGAGGATTACCAGGCATCTGCTCTTTCTCTGCGCCTGCTAAATGATGGTTTGCTACCTCTGTCTTCATCCTAAAACAATAGTAAGAGGACTGGGCATCACAGTGTGGAGGCTCATCTCCACGGCCATGTCCCAGTCGCCCTAATGGGAACCTGCTGGCTGTTCAAAGCCAGGGCTGCAGGGGTGGCTGGATGGACGGATTCCTAAGGAAAGCCAGGACTTTACCATGGAGAAGAGAGGGGAGGGGGGTTAGGACTTTACCATGGAGAAGAAAGGGGGGTTTAAGACTTTACCATGGAGAAGAGAGGGGAGGGGGGTTAGGACTTTACCATGGAGAAGGGGGGTTTAAGACTTTACCATGTAGAAGAAAGGAGGGTTTAAGACTTTACCATGTAGAAGAAAAGAGGGTTTGGGACTTTACCATTGAGAATAAAGGGGTTGTTTAGGACTTTACCATGTAGAAGAAAAGGGTGGAAGGAAGAGCAGTGGAGGTACTGTCTCGTCAACCTTGATGGAACCTTCAAGAAACATGAGGGAGGAGGACAGGAGAAGAAAACACACCCTACTGTTCGCTCTCCCACTCAGCTTGACGATGCTGCGGTGATGCTGGGGCAAGCGAGGGTGCTCACAAACACGCTTTGATCCTTCTCACTTTGAAAAGTTTAGCACACGGAAAAAAAAACGAATTTCTCTGAAGATTCCTCCTCAAATAAGCAGCTCTTCAAAGGGTTGGTAGTGTACTAGGACCTTCCTTCTCCACAGGGAGGTAAAAGTATGTTGAGATGGAGAGACAAGCCAGGCAAGCGGGGCTACACAATGTGTCTCTTTATGACCTTCAGAGCACAGCCGTTGATTTACACAGCAGCTGAGAAGCCCAGTAGACGAGGTGAGACCTCGCTCTCAATGGCATCCTCAGTGCCAGGGGCAAACTACTGAAGTGAAAATCCCTCGAGACTCACAATCACAAGCGTGAAAGCATTCAAACAGAGCCATAAAGTAATGAAGTCTTCACACCGAGCTCCATGAAGTGTAAACGTTTTATATTATGATATTAAGGTTTCTGGGATGACGATTGAGGCCTCTTGGAGAGCCAGTGAAGCATTACTGAAGTCAGATGCTGATGAAATGGTTTGGCCGGTTTACTGACACGGCTGAATTTCTTTCACGTCCACTTGGTCTTCCCATTGCATCCCATGAGCTCTAGAATAATTCCAAAAATTGACATGATCTCACAGCATGAATTCCCTTGTAAACTCAACAGTCTGGCAGACTTTACTTTGTTGGCAACCTCCAGAATCAGGCCACCCCAACAGGTGATATATAGTCTATAAACGATCATTTTTATCCTTTAAGCGTGTATCATGTATTTGACCGACAGACCAATGTGCCATATACTGCCAGAGTTCTGCACAAGGTTTAATTCAGAGACTTGTATGAACCCTACAACCTCCTTAGTGATGTATAATGAAACCTCAAGGTTCCCATACAGCATCATCTCCCCACCGTCCATCAACCATTTTACATCCTGATTGAAGCAGAAAACACAAGTCTCTCAGGCTTTACAGTTGTAAAAAAATATTATTTCGACTCCTGTTCCCAGAATGACTGGACCTCTGGGCAGATAGAAACAGTACACAGGCCGATTGTAAATAACAGTGTGAATTTGT
Organism: Osmerus mordax; assembly: GCF_038355195.1. Lineage (NCBI taxonomy): Eukaryota > Metazoa > Chordata > Actinopteri > Osmeriformes > Osmeridae > Osmerus > Osmerus mordax. The sequence goes on along the minus strand of NC_090057.1, from coordinate 4,638,540 downwards.
GTGTGTGTGTGTGCATGCATGAGTGATAAAATAATGACAACCATACATTTGCAACGTCTCACCTACTGTCACAAATGAAAAATGTGTTGTGAATCATTCATACTCCATGTTTCTCCAGCCCAGCCCGGTGCCAGAACAGCTCAGCTCAGCTCAGCTCACAGGACTTATTTCATATTCAAGAGAGGGAAATTCTGTCAGGACATTTGCGGTTATTGACAAGCCAGAAGTCTTGAGAACTGCTAATACAAAATAGTTATGGGAGGATGGGTTGCTATGACTTGATAGCCAGGAACGTGACCTTAGCCTTGGAGTGATTCAAGTCCATTTGAATCCCAGTGAATGTGGGACTCAGTCAGTATGACTCCCAGTGAACGTGGGATTCAGTCAGTATGACTCCCAGTGGTATGACATGTTCAGTGATCTGTTCTGTCCTGTTCAGTTCAGTGCAAGATTACGAAAATTTGCCGCAGGAGGACAAACAGGGAGGTTCTTGAGAAGCCGACTTCTTGGGAAAAAATTCTTCAATCAAAGGAGTCACACTTCAGGAATGTTATACCCACCCACCAAAACCCCAGAACAGTGGCACTGATATGAGCTAGAAATAGTACACAGAGTTTCCAATTAACCATGTCATTCTGACATTTTTGTTGAACATTATCAAAACTCTTGACACATAATGTTTCTTAGTTTCTTCCTTACATGGTAACCACAAAGGTTTAAGTTTATTGCAACAGGACTATAAGTATGTCTGCATCTTGCAGGTCATTTACATATCTTTGTGAAAGTGAAGTCTTGGGAGAGATGAAACAGGGACAGAAAATATTGTTCAAGAATGTGATGTGACTTAAATGGTAATTAGTACAGAACAAGTTTGACTTCATTTCATCCCAATTCCAGGACAATCAGTTGTGTGGTCCTGTCTGATGCCTTGTCTTCAATTGTCCTTAGAGCGAAGGGAGAGACAGGGGGAGAAGGGACTAGAGAGGGACCTGGGATGGATGGAGAGGTTGGAAGACTGGAGGGTGGCATGGAGCTGGGAAAGTTGACTTTCCTCTGGCTAAGTTCCTGGATAAACCACCGCACAGAGCAGGGTCACTGATGGATGAGCTTGTGCAAACTGTACACTCACACTCTTACAGTAGAGTCTCTTAGTCGGTTCAGAAGGAGGTGAGCAGACAGACAGACAGACAGATGGGTGGATAGACAAGCAAACAAGCAGACAGCCAGACGGAGGGGTAGACAGGCCAAGGCAAGGAGGCATGCCATCTCCACGACAACCTCAAAGGGAAACAAAGATCTTCCTTTGGCAGAAGGAAAGGCTGTGTCCTTATATGGGCAGCTAGGGTTTCCTGGTGTCCAGCTAGCATCATGGTGGAATTCAAGGAGTGTGAGGGCCATAGCACCAGACAGGCAGGGCAGAGAGGACAGGAAGACATCAATTACATAACTCGGCCTGGCAGTGAGAGACTAGAGGGCGTGGGGAGAGTGTGTGAGTGAGTGTGTGTATGTGTTTGTGTGTGCCTGTGTATGCGTGTATGCGTGTGTGTGTGTATGTGTGTGTGCGCGTGTGAGATCTAAACCTCCAGAGCTTGTCGGGTCAGCTGAGGGTCTCCAGAATCCTTGGAATCCTTGGAAGCTGGAGCTCTGGGGGGTCGCCATAGGAACACACGAGGGTGATCAGAGGCTCCAACAAGTTACGATTGTTTCCCTGCCAGTGATACTAACAGCTCGGTGCAACACACACACACACACACGCACACACACACACACAGACAAACACACTTGTTTTTGGAACAAGTTGTTTTTGTTTAAAAAGGGCATAGGCGTGTGCCAGAAAAGCATCCCTCTGTGTGATAACATTAATTACATGGGTGTAATCGGGAACATGGGACCACTGCACGCTCACATGCGTGACTTTATTACTTCTGTTTGCCTTGTCATCATTCCTAGTCAGTTTTAGCAATGACAAAAAGTTTTAATGGTACAATAGGTACGATTTGTTCTGTGTATCTCCTGTATATGGAAGCAAATCAGTGACATAAGGTTTTGAATTTTAAAAGGCATTGAATAATTAATATTGAAGTTTAAAAACCACCGAATTTGTTGGTTTTGAATTCATCTCTTTAAAATTGAAATATGAACGAAAGTTCAATGTTTGGAAATGCAGGTGGCTCAATTCAACCAGTAAAATTCAGATTTCAAAAACTCAATAAAAAAAATTAAAGCTTCAGAAATTCAAATAGAACAAAATTCAGGCTGCTCCAATTCAAATGGTGAAATTCAGATCCAAAAAAATCGAACCCCAAAAAAACTACGAACATTTTTTGATTGCAATCAAGAATCTGAGCCTTGAATTTTTGGATCAGATTATCTTTTTTTGGAGCAGCCCACTTCTTTCCAGCCAATTATGTTCCAGCAATCCTGTTCCAGCAAAAGGCAGGTTTTCCTCCTTTGCATATTTTATGAAACTACTGTCAATCAAACTTGAGCTGAAGGAAAGCACGAAAGTTCAGACAATAATTTAATTCATGTTTGAATTCATTTTATAATATTACCAATCGCAGCTTTAATATTTCTACTGTAAGCGTCAAAAAGACAGAGACAAGATGGGCTTCCTCAAAACAGTTCCAATAACAGCAAAGGCTTGCAATTGCTTACAATTAGGCATGAGAAGCAAAATGTTCATCATACTGAAAGTTATTTGAGTCAGCACAGACAACTGACAAGAGCTCTTAAACCCTTGCCTCATTAAAGTCAGTGAGGGCAGGCAGGAGTTTGCTTCAAAATGCCTGAAACGAGAAAGAAACTATTGTTTGGTAATCAGAATAGCGTGTTAGACAAATGGAAAAGGCTATGCTGTCCATGCAACGTCTTTGGCATGATTTCTATTTCCCAGACATCCCACGTCTTAGAGTTTCTCATCTGAAACCATTTAGAGTGTAAGTGGTGAAAACCAGCACTCTCACTGCTGGAGGCCACTGGTTGGTTGGTGTGAACTGGGTTTGGCTAAATGTTGGTTGGTTGGTTGGCTGGTTGCCGGAGTGGTTGACAGACAATTCTGAAGCATTTGTCTCTTTGTGCCTTGTGAACAAACACACAGTTACTGGGATATTGGTTTAATTATAGTATGATTGTTTTTCTATCATTATAGGATGAATGCTCGTGAACCATCTGACCTCTCTATCATACAAAGGAAGCAAGACAGCCTGCTGGCCTCATACTGATTTGACCAGTTGTCATTATTTTAAGTTCAAGTGCCAGAGGTCAGACCACCAGAGTGGTTCCTCTGACCTCATAGAGTTGAGTGGTCCATGTCCAGTATGAGTGGCCCATGTGTGTGTGTGTGTGTGTGTGTGTGTGTGTGTGTGTGTGTGTGTGTGTGTGTGTGTGTGTGTGTGTGTGTGTGTGTGTGAACGGCCATGTTAACGATCCTTGGGCCTGGTTTCTCCTCTCGTTTCCCAGAAAGCCCAGGAGTTCACTGATTAACCCAGTGGTCTAATCATTGACATCATTCTGCCCAGGAGACCTGAGTCATCTTAAGCTGAGCAGCAGCTCACATTCCACACTCTCTTCTTCTAGGGTTAGTTCTCCTGGGGACACTACAGCCGTCTTCTTCTATGGTTAGCCCTAACTGATGCCATGGTGAATCGTAGAGTATTGGAATGAGGGAGAAATGGGTTTTTCACAGAAACACTCTGGCTCTACACAGAACTGGGACAAAATAACCATTATCCAAGAATGGGCTGAAGTATTTAGTCATTGTTTTTCAAAAAAGCAATGTGGTCTTACTTAAAACACTATTTGTTGTTCTTACCTTGATGACACAACAGAGCATCAGAACACAATACGTTTGTAAATGATGAAGAATTTTGACTTATTTTTCCATAATGGTGTTTTCTCATTATCTCTTGTTCTGAACCAGCAGTGATAATTGTTGTCGTTGCAAGAGTTAGAACTGATGTCAACCACTGATAGGAATGTTACTGAGGTATCCCCTTCAATCAATGTACAATGCTGCCATAAATGAAATTATTCAGCAAAAATGTATTTCTGGCATTCATGACAATAGCTCCAAGAGCTTGGCTTTAAGAGGCAGACTGCGTGTCCAAGTGAACATCTGTGTGAGAATAGAGGGAGTGAAACAATAAAACAATGAAGAGTAAATGAATCCCAGCATGCAGTGTGATTCATACACAGACGTTCACAAATGAAATTCCATCCATTGGCTGAATCACACTGATACCCGATTAAAAATATTTGATGGTTTTACACCAAATTATGCTTGTAAATGGTTGTATGTTGTGATCAGGATTTGTAATTGTTGTTGTCTGGCTATTGGCAATTATTTGCCATAGTTAGACAGTGATATATTTGAAAAGGTTCTAAGGGTTGAAAGAGTGAATTTTTAGGCATTTCTGAAACCAAGAGGAAAGTGACAATAAGTGCTACAGCAGCTAACGCTAGCTGAAATTTTATAAACTCCAACTGACGTCAAACTACTAAAAGGGCTGTCATCCAATCTCACAAAACCATAACGATTAGAGAGCTTGCATTTTATTGCCACAAGGATTGACATCATATTTGATTGTGGAACCAAGGATGGTTTCCCCTCAGGGTCTGTGACTTTAAAGGACTTTAAGAATATTGACAAGGGAAGTCCTCCAAAATAGTGTCAATTCTTGAGGTGTTTTGATGATACAGTGATGATCTAAAAGCCAGTTTACTGCAAGTCTGCCTCTACCAGACTACTAAAACTACACCACATCCAGTGAGCAGTTTTGGATTCTGAGTTGAAAGAGGCCATTCTTGATGCATGAAGTTAAGTTATTGGGCTGGAGGGGGAAATTACGAAGACTGCATTTTAGAGAGAACTAACCATCAAATGACCACACAGAATCCACCATAGCAATGTCATGGTATAAGGTAATGTTAAACACCACATGATAGTTTTTGCATGGTCCCATTAGAACTATATGTTCTGTAATTATTAGAACCCCTATGTAAGAAGTCACTGTCAGCGATCTGGTATTAAATCATTCATGACAGTAATGTTGGACATACACTGTATTTCCTGTCAGCTTTTGACAAAACACTTCCCTTGCCCACAATTTTTGCTTCCTGGTGCCAAGCCAAAAGCTCATGTCAATGTACGTTTTACACTGACGTCTGCTGAGTGGGGCATGTGCAGCGCAAATGTAGGATTTTACAGTGATAAGATGAGGATTATACCACTCTAGTTTACCACTAGAGTATTATAAATACTCTACTCTAGTGGTAAACCTGTAATGGTATTGTGAATGCTTTTCTTCCCCATGGCTAGTAATCTCAGAATATGTCCTATTTATCCCTGTGCAACAAGGTGCTTTGTGCTAATTACATTTCTGGAAGCATTAAAATGAATTCATGACATATGAGAACTGTGTGCACAAACAAAGCATGTCCATGCCAAAACTGAAAGGAAAATCGAATTGAGTGAGACGTATGTTGATTTTATGACTTATAGTTTGTAAGTAATTGCATCCTGGAAACATCTGGAAAATGTAAAAACAAAACTAAATAAATATTTGTAAATGTTTGTAGATGTTTTCACAAGAAACTCAAATTATTTTGTTGGATATAATTTTCTCCAAACAAGAACCTACGTTTTGGAACCTGTGTTCCAAAACAACTAAAAATTGCTGTTCTTTCTCTGCGATGGAGATTTCACAAAGGTTACCATAGGAAAAGTTGTTTATTTCGATGACTGAGCTGTATCCAATCTAATCACTCTCAGATATAGCTTTCACTGTTTACTTACCAAACAGGAGGGCAGACTCTTTCCTTTCTTTGATCTGCCTTTCCTCTGCTCGGGAGAGAGGGAGATGGAGAGAGAAATAAAAAAGAGAGCGAGAGAGATAGAGGGGGAGAGAGGAAAAGAGAGAGGGAGAGTTGGGGAATGTTTGAAAGCAATAGTCAGTAGCAGTAGTAAAGGATACAGACAAATGAGGGAAACCTTAGAGGCTTGACCAGACTGTTTCACAAACACACACAAACATTTTTGCAGACACGATCACTGGTAGGGGTGTTCTGCAGCAACCAATGTAGGGGGCAGTTTGACCCAAATGGGCAGTTTATCTGCCACTGTCCTTTGAAAGTGGAAGATCAGAATGTCTGGGTGATTTAAAACTCAGAAGGCCTATATAAGAGGCCTGCTAACTAGGACCTGGCCAAGACTGTGACAAACAGAGGGAGGATTCAAGGCTCGAGGTCCCTCCAACCCACCCACGCTGCCAGGACCAGGACCACATTCCCCAGCCTACAGTCTTATCTTCTGCCCACTTTGCTTGGCACAAACCTGCTCCTCTCCAGGACTCTGCAAGCTGCTATGCAGTGACTAGTTGCACAGGCCACCCACCCACAGCAGAACAGAACAAAACCCACTCTGTCAGACTCCAGGTAGTTCTAACAGTCTCTAGTCCAGGACTGTGCACATGTGGTTCGAAGATACAGAAAAAGGTCAACAGGAAACTTGTGGGACAGTGTCCACAAGGTCGGGTCGGATGGGTCGGATGAGTCTGGATGGACGGGAGCGTGGGAGGGATATGTATGCTGGCTGAGCAGGTTTTTGTATCCCAGTTCATTAGCATGAGACAGCTTGCCTGTGAGGGAAGGGTCGGGGCAGTGGCAGTGAGACACGTGGCGACCAAACATCTCAATTCATCACGATTCACTGCAACAGACGGAGAAAGGATTTTCGAGACTCACTACAGAAGCACATCAAAATCCAACATGCAGCTCCTTGGTTGTCATGGAGATTCACAAGCCGTCGTTAAGACAATCCTCAGGGCAGACTGCAACACTGCTGAGGAACGTAGCTCAGTCTGATGTGTAGTTTTAACATACACTAATGTATTCATTTAGCAGACGCTTTCAGCAAAAGTAGACACATGGAGGGGGATTTGAACCTGCAGTCTAAGTGTTCTAACCACTGAGCGATACTGCTCCCCCATAGCTGGCTGTGAGCTGATGTTGTTTGGCCTGCCTTACCCACTGGCAGGGAAGCTACTGTGGAGTCTCACAGTCAAGCCAAGAGCCTGAAAAGACATTCACAAGAGGCACGATGTCCTGGTTAAATGCATGAGACGTTACCAAACAACAAACAAAGAGGAATTTGGAAATCAAAGACAAAACAACACATGGCACCATATACTATATAAAAAAATTAAAAAAAGATCCTTTCCCGATCTCAGAAATGTTTTTGAAAGCCTTGAAAGGAAAGCTTGTGTGTGACAGCTGCTTTTGGTGGTGAAAAATGTAAATAAAATCCTAACCGAAACGATTGACATCTTGATGCTTGAGAGAGGTTCTTGATTTCGTCCAAAAACTAAAAGTTCAACTATGACTCTCCCTTTCTCAGAAAGGACAGTCGTGATATTATGAGAACTTGGAGAGGATAAAAAGCCAACAGTAAACAGATAAATCAGTTTAAGATTGACCTCATTCTATTTGGGGATATCTTGCTAAGTTTTTATGCCATGTCTCCATAGTTTGTTTTAGTAAGTTTAGAAGCAACCAATCAGTGCCATTCATGAAGAAGAGAGCACCATGAACTCCCCTCCTGGGTTCAGCTGAGGCTCTGAACTCCAAAACCCCCAAAAGAGAGACTTCAAAATCTCATAAACAGTATTAAAATTGGAAGGTTCAGAGAGGAGCAGAGGTGTTATAAAGCAAAAAAATATTGTAACGAGGGCCATCCAGGCTTCTGCTCGTAATTTGAAACTCAATCTCAATATATAACAGCTAAAAGAACCAATGAACCAGTGAAGTGAAAATACATATATGTTCTTTTTTGCCAATTTTAAATGTACCAGAACTTAGTTTCCATGGGGGAAAATTATGTAACAGTTGTCATGTTTTTAATGGTGAAGGAGGAAACGAGAGGAATCAACTCTGTTCCAACAGCCCTTGAGTTCTGTGGTCTGGGGCTTGACTAACACAAGCCTCTGTGACATGAGAAGGTCTAGGTGCTCTGGCCCACCGTGCATGCGTGTGGGGAGAGAATCCTCACGGAAGGACACCTTAATCAAAGCCAGTCGATTCAGCTCCTAATTCTCTCTCTCTCTCTCTCTCTCTCTCTCTCTCTCTCTCTCTCTCTCTCTCTCTCTCTCTCTCTCTCTCTCTCTCTCTCTCTCTCTCTCTCTCTCTCTCTCTCTCTCTCACTCACTCACTCACGATCACATTAGACAAAATCAGAGTTATGCACGATGTGATCTCCCTGGTGGAGGGGGCCTTTCTACGAGACAGGTAAAATGGAAAGAGTTATGACAGGTTTATATTAAGGTTGCGTGCAGCTGTCCAGTTCTGGGACACTGTAGTGTAAATCACTGGAACACTTGGCCCTGTCCCTAATTAGATTTCATAAGCAAACCCAGCAAGTGCTTGGGGACTGACATTCAGTTCAGCCTACTACTCACACAAGGGCAGGACAACCTAAAGGAACTGAGTACCTTATGTCTAAATTATCATGAAATAAGGTCTTACTTTAGCCCAGAGCCATAGTCCTTCACTGACCGCCCCCTAAATCCTATGGATGTGCACTTATCGTGTCACTTTCCTGTCATTTAGATGAAATCCAAAACACTTGAACCTCCGGTACACTGTTCCTATGAATCACGTGTGACTACCGCTTTAAGGTTTTGGCACAGCGCGTATGGAAGAGCAACTTTTTAGTTTTTATTCAACATATTCCTTAACCTACCTCACCCCTCCTCACCCCTCAACACCCTCCTTAACCTACCTCACCCCTCAACACCCTCCTTAACCTACCTCACCCCTCCTCACCCCTCAACACCCTCCTTAACCTACCTCACCCCTCCTCACCCCTCAACACCCTCCTTAACCTACCTCACCCCTCCTCACCCCTCAACACCCTCCTTAACCTACCTCACCCCTCCTCACCCCTCAACACCCTCCTTAACCTACCTCACCCCTCCTCACCCCTCAACACCCTCCTTAACCTACCTCACCCATCCTCACCCTCCTAACCCCTTCTCAGCCCTCCTCACCGCCCCTCACCCCCACCTGGCCTCTATGTCCTCGGCATGGGCCAGATTCATGACAGGAGGACGGACACTTTGACACAAGGGCCCCTAACGAAGATGACAGGCAGGCCTTCCACCACGGTGACCCTGACCCAGAACCATTGAGTCACTTGGGACTCGAGGAGAGGAAGGCATTGCATCAGCCTGGAGATCTGCTTGTGTTCTCACATGGGACGTCATTCATCATCTGTTAGTTACAGGGTGTTTTATATATATTTGAATCTTGAAGGTTTTGATGTGCACAGTTTATGTTCTTCTTTATGTGATGTTGTGGGATTGATATCAGACAGGGCACGTTTATAGCCAGTTTAAACGTTTTACCTCAAATTCTAGTTCCAGCTGCAAACATACTGCTGAAGCTTGTGTGTGGAAACAATAAGTGTGGTGGACCAAAATATCAGCTTAAGTCTGGAGTCTGCTTTCATTTTCATAATATTTTACCCAAAATAATTTACATCACATGATGCTTTCTCCTCATACTTGATGCAGATTACTCTGGGGAGGTAATGCACTTCAGTTCCTGGAAGGTTCAATTGTGCAAAATTATAGACCTATGTTCACAACATAATCGTATTAAAACTATGAATGACAACTGTGACTAAGCCATTAATTAATTAATTTCCAAACATTGCTTTTAATGTTGTTTTTGGACACAATATAATTGGTTGGGGGTGTGCAGAAAACTCAAATAAAATGACTCTGTAAATGGATCACTCCCCTTAGCAGGACCAAAGTGTTTTATAATGTTGAGAGAGCAGGTGAAGTGTTGAGTGTGTCTGCGTGCCAACGTACTTCTTGGAGGCACCTTCCTTAGATCAAAGGCATACTTGTCCAATCTGGACAATAATACCATGATTTACGTTCACTGCTGCGATCTATTAAAGCAGTTATGTAACAACAGTTTAGACCTTGTGTTTATACGTTTTGTCCAGAAGGGAGTCACAACATTTACGTTAACCCCAATCACCCATAAATCTTTGCTGCTTGGGAAAGCCAAATTGTCTCAAACAACTTTTTAGTTTTGCAGGTTCTTGATCCTAGTGAACACAAAGTGGCAAAGGTAGATTTTCCTTCTCAAACTCAATGTCTGGCTCAGGGAGGGAATCTGGGCAACCTGAGCCAGAGAGGATTATGGGTATTTTACAATCATCACATACCACAAAACACATGTTGTGAATGTTAACGTGGAGGAATCCTGGCAGAGCTGATAGCACCTCCTCCAACTGTCTGGTGATCATAGTCCTCCACCAAGACACTGAAGACCATCACCAAAAATGTAGGCCATGTAGGCCAGGCAATGTGGTGCATTGCTATATTGGCATCTCAGCCCAGACAAAGAAGTTAGCATTCCTAACCCTAAAGCCATTAGGCTCCATCTGATACGGCTGGACAAACTGGCTGTTATCGCTCTCTCAAGGCCTCAGAACTACAGCCATGATGACGGTACTGCAGAGCTGTTTCCCCTTAACAACCTGCAGATGCACTCAGCGACCAATCACAATCTCTGAATAAGCAGCATACAGACGCAAATTCCTCAAAAGTGTCGTGTGGATCAGAGATAAACCTTATCTGACCCTGAATGACCTTTCTCCCCTGATTGCCTGTCTCTGCACTGTGGCTGCAAAATGAAATGCACAAGAGCGCCAAACGCTTTTGCTGTTGTTCGAACTTGACTTTGAGGCATGACCACGGCAAACGTAGCTGCGCTCAGACTCACTGGCAGCCTCGTGTGAGGAATTTGAGTGTTTTGACTGACTGTTTCCATCTCAAGAAATGACACACCTCTATTCAGGTTTACTGAGACAGACAGACACTTTGAGACGTGTGAGTTTGTTATCGTACAGAACTCCTGACCTTTCTGAATTCCAGTCTGAAACGATTTCCTGCTTGATCTTGTATGTGCCACACCATTAAGCATCACAGCTCCTTAAAAGAACATGAAAACAGACTGTACTATAGACCTTTCACACCACGAACGAAGATATCGACTCTGCAATGTGACAATGGTGTGAAAGACAGAATGGGAGGGAAGATTGAAGAGGATAAAAAAATGTACCTACCACATGGAGTCATTTGGATCCTGAGAAGGCTTGATCTTCTGATTAAAGTACCGAAGTGATTAAAGTCAACTTCACAGCCTTGCTTGGAGACGATGTGTTGCTGAAGTGGCACAGATAATCTGCAAATCATTTATTTCCCTCATTTCTTTTAGATTTCATTTGGGTTGTTTAAAGTCGATGATTGTAAAGAAAATCACATTTCCGTTTTGGGAAACCCACACCAATGTGTTTTTCATCTCTAATTAGTGCACAGTCTATTTTAGTCTATTTCTAAATGTTACACTCCCAAACTGGCAGATCTGCATGTAAATGCATTCAGCTATTCGATACATATGCTGCACTCTTGTAAAGCAACCACCTTGTTACATAACTGAACCATACTGCCTTCTGGGATTTTTTAGACCAAGTTCTGATAGATACAATCCAGAACCTGTCAAACAAACAGAGATGGATGAGGCTGCTGGCTAAATGAATGAAAAAAACACAAGACGTCCTTTAAGATACAGATAAGGAGAATCTATCCCCCTGATACAAGTTGAGCCTGGACACCACCAGTTTGTCCAGAGCAGTACAGTCTGCCCTTCCTGACCCTTGCCTGACCCTGACCCTTGCACCTCATCTGTTACTGTAATGCTCCAATAGGAGTGGAGAGCAGCTTCGCCTGTCACGAGGGTCAGAGAGAAGACAGGATGAGAGGATGGAAGTTGCATAATATTCATACTGGTCTGAGGCTCAGGGGAAAACAGAGACGGAAATAAAACTTTGGACTGGTCAGCCACTGCTGCGTGTTTGTCTTCTTTAGAAGAAGAGGTCGTCTAAAACTGATATACTCAAAATAACTACGAGACGCATTCGAGTTACGTGTGCTTGCTCTCAACGCTGCTCTCTGCACTGATGCCAGTGTTACTTTGTAGCTGTGTCCAGGAGGTCCTGCTCGGAGGAGTCCTCTTACCAGTGGTCGTGTCAAAGTTGAGGTGAGAGGTGAGCTGACCTTACCTGGTAAAACAACCCGGACGTGTGCTGTCAAGAGGGGAAGTGAGACAATGAGCGAGCGAGGAGCTGGAAAAGCAGAGAGAGGGGAGAGGAAAAGCAGAGGCGCTCAGCAGAGACGGCCGGCCAAAATTACAAACCACTTAATTGTTCCCAGAGTCGATGGAGTCATTTCTCTGCCGCACCACTGGCTTTCCATCGCCGGAGTTTAGATAGGAGCTCGTTCCACTTCAGAACGATGACGCTGGATGACAGGTGCACGGACAGTTGTGTCAAAACATCAGGGCCTACGGAAAAATGCATGGAACTGATCCGTGATCCATGACGTGTTGGGAGTTAAAGATGGTCTCCGCATGTTCTAGGATGACAAGAGGCTTGTTTCACATAGCAGCAGAGGCTTCTCACATAGAAGAGACAGAAAAGAAAGACAACAGGTGGATCATGTCAATATAAGGCATCTGGGTTTATGATTCTGAGTGAAACCACATAAAATATTGTATCAGAGAGCTACTCCTCACCCCTCCTAACTCCCTCACCCCTCCATAACCTCCTGAACTCGCCTCACCCCTCATCACATTCATGTTTCAAATGGGTTTGAGGCTCACACTGTCCTATTAGCTGGCAGTGAGAGTGCTCATCTCATGGTTTTCCTGTGAGAGCAAACCTCGACAGCCGTGAGAGACCTGGTGTTCACAGGTAAGACTTGGGAGGGGTCCCAGACTCAGGTCGACAGTAAGTCCGAATGACAGCGATGACAGTGAGTCACCTGGACAAAAATGGCGTCAGACAGTCTGATAGTAACAAGCTGTGGGGCATTGGCTTTTCATTTGCCATGGTATTCTCATGAGTATCAGACTCACTGACTACACACACACACACACTGCACATCAACACACATAAACACACAGATGCTCCACACTCAGTGGAAAGTAAGGTAAGATGTGGTTCTTGAGGGTATTTGAACGTCTTGGATCAGGCTGCCAAGGTGAGCAGCTGTTGGCCTCTCCGGTCTTCACTTTTATAGTCTCGTAAAAGAAACTTGCAGGGTACCCACTCTGGTGATTTTGCTTCAGGTATGGGTAACAACACAATGTGAGGAGACTGGCACCCTGCAGGGGGTCAGTGCTGGTCTAGCCACGGGACACATCCTGTTCCTTAGTCTTCTAAAGGACTAGACGAGAGACAGTTCTTACACAACCGTGCGTAACAGTTACACAACAATTTCCACATTTAATCAACACTTTTTGTGAAGCTGGCCTTTTATCAGCCTCCTCTTCTTGTCTAAGATGTTGGAAATGTAGCGATGTTGCCAAGGACATTCTAACGATAAAATGAGACCTGATTTTTATAGCTGGATCTCTCAGTCAGTCTTTAGGAAGTCCCACCGGGCGGGAGAAGAGAGATAACGTTTGTTGGAATCTCTCTCCTCCTCTGCCCTCCGCACGGCTCTCTGAGAGAACATCTGCTGTCAATGATCCCAGAGAAATGGAGAAAGAGTGAAAGGGAGACAAAGAGACAGAGAGACAGAAGGAGAGAGAGAGACAGAAGGAGAGAGAGACAGAAGGAGAGAGAGACAGAAGGAGAGAGAGAGAGAGAAGGAGAGAGAGAGACAGAAGGAGAGAGAGACCGAGGGACGCCTGGCAGGACATTTCTGGTGCCCCTCTCTCCTCGGGAGTGAAGGTACATGATGATCTTTAACCTGCAGATCAGACTGCCTCCACCAGACCCTGCAGACAGGTGGTGTTTTCCTACAAAAGAACTTTTTACATTGAGTAATGAGTATTCATGTTGAACATGAATTACCTGACCTCTCATTCAGTACTATAATGATTCTGATTACAGAATGATTCTGTAATGATACTGGCGAGTTTGAATGTGAAACCCTCTCTGGACCATCAGACACCATTACCAACCTACCAAGACCTTGAGAGGATGGAGTTCTGTCGGAAACATCCGTGAATTATCCTGATCCTGTTTGCACAACATTTCAAGAGGATGCAGTGCCTTGTGGGATAACTCCAGCATGACAGGAGATGGTAACCGAGATTTCCTCACACCTGTTTCACACCTCATTATGAATCCTCTATCCACCACAGAGGACAGATGATGAGAGATATTATAAACCCTGCAAATATGTGTAGCCTTGAGGGGACAAGCTCTCTCGGTTTCATCCAACAAGGAATGGCATTGTTTGACACTCCTGCCAAGTACCTCTTTAACATGGTCAGGCTCAGAAACAGGTCGGCCTGAAAGCCCTACTAATGGTTTACAGGGTGAAAACACAGAGGGTTATATAATGTTATGGGTTACACAAATGTGCAAAGCCTAAGCTGTGGATGAACATGAGTCGACGTGCCCACATTTCTATTCTCTAATTGAGTGAAAACAATCGGCATCCTCCAGGCCCTGCATGTCTGTCCCTCCCTGAAGGATGTTTGAAAGCACGTTTCCTTTTGTACATCATAAATCACCCAAAAGCCCAGTCACAACAGTATCTGGAAAGGTGTTTCCCAGGAGAGACATGGCGGTCAAACAAGTGGTGAGTGGATAGTTCCTCTTAAAGGTCAGATGGGGTCAGATGGGGTCAGATGGCTGAACGGTTAGGGAGTCGGCTACTAATCAGAAGGTTGTTGGTTCGAATCCCAGCAGTGCCAAATGACGTTGTGTCCTTGGGCAAGGCATTTCACCCTACTTGCCTCAGGGAGAATGTCCCTGTACTTACTGTAAGTCGCTCTGGATAAGAGCGTCTGCTAAATGACTAAATGTAAAGCTCTCAGCTGCAGTGCTCTGGGTTTTGTGAGGTCTGACCCTGGGAATTCTGACGTCACAGTCAATATTTGGAACTCTCCTCCATGTTTTTCCCAGTTCATTGTTCTCTCTTGTTTATCTAGTACCCTCTTACACACACACAGAGAAGGGGAATATTTGTGTTCCACTACCCAGACCTTTTAATTCTCTATCTCAGGGGTGGTAATACCGGCCATTTTCAGAGGGTGAGAAAGAGATGGTGAATGCAGAGAGAGCAAGACAGAGAAAAATATTTTAAAATAGTGAGAAACAGAAAGAGAAAGAGAGAGAGAGAGAGAGAGAGAGAGAGAGAGAGAGAGAGAGAGAGAGAGAGAGAGAGAGAGAGAGAGAGAGAGAGAGAAAAAAGGAACAACGAGCAAGAGAGAAAAAGAAAGTGTAGGAGAGAGCAAGAGAGAGGCCATAGAAAGAGAAGATGGAGTGAAGGAGAGAGAGAAACAGAGAGAGGTTAATAATTCAGAGCAAATTTCCTTCATTTAGTCCCAGCTGTTTTACAACCACCAGAGGAGAAGCTGAGCATGCTGTGAGCCTGCTGTCCCAGGGTTGGGTTCGGGGTTAGGCTGTCCCAGGGTTGGGTTCGGGGTTAGGCTGTCCCAGGGTTGGGTTCGGGGTTAGGCTGTCCCAGGGTTGGGTTCGGGGTTAGGCTGTCCCAGGGTTGGGTTCGGGGTTAGGCTGTCCCAGGGTTGGGTTCGGGGTTAGGCTGTCCCAGGGTTGGGTTCGGGGTTAGGCTGTCCCAGGGTTGGGTTCGGGGTTAGGCTGTCCCAGGGTTGGGTTCGGGGTTAGGCTGTCCCAGGGTTGGGTTCGGGGTTAGGCTGTCCCAGGGTTGGGTTCGGGGTTAGGCTGTCCCAGGGTTGGGTTCGGGGTTAGGCTGTCCCAGGGTTGGGTTCGGGGTTAGGCTGTCCCAGGGTTGGGTTCGGGGTTAGGCTGTCCCAGGGTTGGGTTCGGGGTTAGGCTGTCCCAGGGTTGGGGTGGGTGTTAGGCTGGGGGGGGGGGGCTGTCTGGCTGTGCAGAAAGGCCCACACGTGTCATTTTAATCTTCATCCAGCTGAGAAGTTTTCGAGCGCTCAATCCAGACAAAGTGACTGGAAAACGTTTTTCAGTTTTCTGCTAATGAGCTTTCCTGGGAGTGAAGAGGAGCGCCAGACACTCGTAAACATCCACACAGTCACCTTGGCAACCGAGTCACTGTCATCCTGTCCCCAAAACTAATCTGATGGGACAGAGGTGTGTACTTTGTGTAGGCAGTGTGAACATGTAAGCTTCCAAAATGTGATGGTGCTCCTTGTTGACCAGGGAGTGAGGTTCCCCTTGTGAGCCCTGTCCACAGGTTTCCCAGACTCTTACATAACACACATTGCCACAACTGAAATGGAAAGAGTGAGATGGCGTGTTGGATTCAGACGAATCCTTCACTTGGACATGCTTCTCATCTGAGGCACACAGCCTATTGGACAAGAAGGTCGATGAGCTGGACCTTGGCAGTCCTGAAGCTGTGTTTGATTGGCTTTGAGGAGAGCTGTGAGACTGTAGCATGACAAAGAGCTCAGAGCCTTAAGCCTTGTCTCTGTGTGAACCGTGTGCAACATGACAGCAATGGCAGGTCTGCAAATCGTAGACTTCACTGTACCATGACTGTACGATGCCCAGAGACTTGTAGAATACGAGACATGTAAATAAATGTTACTTTCCATACTTTCCTTTCTCCGCACACTTCAAGCCCAGAAGCAACACTTCTGTATGTGTCCAATCAAAACCTCTTGAAAAGAAAAAAATATTTGCATAGCTGCTTTTCTACCCGGAGACTGCAGGGGTTTTAGTAAGCAGACAAAATGGACCAGGTCACAGGGAGCTAATGCTTTAAAAGCCTTCAATTCAAAGAGTCCTCTATCAGAAAACCCCAGGACTCAACATCTGCTCAGCCAAATATATACACACATCACATCCACCTTCAAATCAAAGGAGGCCACGTTCGTCCTCTGGGGAGGCCAGGATGAGGAGAAGCCCTTGCAGGGAGGAAGCCAGCGGTCTGGATGGGAGGGAAGGAGGTCAGAGACAAACAGGTATGCCAGTAATGTTCGACACAAACACATGGCTTACATGATCTCAAGTGGATGACTGAAGCCTTATCATACACACCAGAGAGGCTTGCCTGTGCTGTTTTACTGTTCGGAAGGTGGGAAGGTAAGCGGAGGAAGCAAGGGCTTCAAGGTGGGGAGTCAGGTGGCTGAACAGTGAGGGAGTCGGGCTAGTAATCCGAAGGTTGCCAGTTCAATTCCCGGTCATGCAAACTGACGTTGTGTCCTTGGGCAAGGCACTTCACCCTGCTTGCCTCGGGGGAATGTCCCTGTACTTACTGTAAGTCGCTCTGGTTAAGAGCGTCTGCTAAATGACTAAATGTAAATGTAATGTAAGGTAACAGTGTTAGTGTCAGACACATGTCCAAATGTGATAATGAGGACTTCCCCTGATGTGAAATGGTACTCTTGGCTATATCCAAATCAATACACTAACATTGAACTGCTTTACCGATTCAGTGTTGAAGTGGGGATTTTGGAGGGAGACAATCTTTGGTTGCCTATCAGCAGGGAAGATGTAAACACTGAATGTAAGATATGGCATGAAAGGCAACACCTTCTTCTATGGTCTGATCAAAAGAGCCCAGGGGCTGTTGACCTCCTGAATCTGTCTCCAAGGAACACCTCACCCTCACCTTCTCCTGTCCTCTCTCACAGCTGCTCTGCAGGCCCACTACCTGCCATACACAAACACACCTGCATGCACGGACACATACACCCACACACACATTAAAGTGCACACACACATGCACACACATGCATACAGTAAACTGTACCCACACACACACTTATGCACACACACACACACACACTGAGAAACGGTATGTAGATTTATAGTGGCCATCCCTGTGGGTCCTGCCGTATGTAGGGATGGGATGTTGAAACAGATGACATTCTTCCCAGAGGAAAAAGCTGTTCTGAGGCTGCCAGTGCTGAGACTGGCTGCCTTGGTGCCAGTGTCTATTGAACAGTGTTTTCAGATGGGAAGTTAAGCAGTGTGGGAGTCTGGGAAGTTTCAAAAAGTGTTCTATGGGCTTCATGTTTTGTTTGGTTGAGGGCAGATTCACTGAATCTCCTCAAGACAAGACGGTAACTTTAAACGAGAGCTAACAAACTTCGGCAGACAAGAAAAACTAATTCTGAGTATTCAGAGTATACGTGGATGGGAGAGCATAGAGGAACTTCCAAGCAAGTTTAAACAGATGTAACTAGTGATGCCTTAACAGGAGGGTTGGCCCTCTCCTGTCATATCTCCGTCAGAATGTTCTCATGTTGAGCCCACTCCAACAATGAAACCCATTATGACTCAAGAACAAGCAGCCAGACACACAGGGGCGAGCTGCGCTGTAGCCGTGCCCTGGCGTCCTCTTCCATGTGTCAGCGATCATCGCTAGCTCACTCCCATCCGACGCCTGTTCGGCCTTGCTAACTTCGACAAGCTCTGCCTGCCGGCCTGCCGAGAAAGTGGGTGGGAGGAGCTTCTACAGATGGGAGGAGCTTCTACAGATGGGCATGCTTAGAGTCTTCCTGTCACACCATCAATCAATCTCACGTGTTAATAGAGTGCATGTCAGAGGGGCTCAGGAGGCTTAAGGTGGGCTGCACACACAGGTGTTCAGCGTAGACTGGGAGGAAGTGGAAAGAGAGAGGGGGGAGGGGGGGGCTTTATACAATCAATATCTTTATTACCGTAGAAATGTTCCAGGAAGTCTTGGAGCTGACTGGAATCCACAATACAAAGACAGCACAACAAAGAGCAGATTGGGTGGCCATGTGATCTCCGTCTGGCAGGGTGTGGGGACAGACGGCCGCCCCCATGGACGGGGGTAGGGGGGGACCCAACTGGAGCAGAGGAAACACAGCGTCTTTCCAAAACAAATGCAGGGACGTCTGGTTCATCTCCACCCACCGATTCTGCTTCTTACGTCATGCCAACACTCGGGCGAGTTACGTAATATGTATTAGAAATTCGTTTATTTTTCTTTGCTTGTTTTGGTGTGATTTGATTGTTGTTGTGAGTATTTGTGTCCACACACCACAGACTGAAGTCTTTGCTTGGATCACCTAGGGAACGGGCTCTTTGACCTCTGAGTGATGGATCAATTAAGTGTAGTGGAAAGGGAAAATTCTGACGGTGCTGTGTAGTTTGAAATGATAATACTTTTATTGGAAGCAATGACTGATTTGCTACATCTGGTTTTCAGCCGTTCTTCGTAGACACGCAGCACCTTAAGACAGAATCCCAGTGGAGAGTGGTCTTTCACAGAGCACTTTCTACTTCACCAGTGCTGTTTACATTGTGAATGGAGGCATCAGACAATCTCCTGCATCCGGATTCAGGCACCATTTGCAGTCCCATTTGGCTCTTAGTTCAAGCAGGCCGGTTTGCAGAGTACTTTCTGAAAAACTGTGTGTGTGTATGTGTGTGTGTACAGGATTGTTTGTGTGTGTGTGTGTGTGTGTGTGTCTCTGTGTATGGTTATGTGTGTATGCCGCAGTATTCTAGTTTTCCAGTCACACTATCAGACTAACTTCTTTTGCATGTTATCATGAACACCAGGATTAAGCTACAGTCGTTCAATTCCTCTTTGTTCATTTCCTCAGTTAGTATACAGCCACTGTATATCAAGCTGTTGACACATAGTAAACCTCACACAGAAACCTTTAAGGAGATGCAATCAAGGCCTGCAGAGTTTATTACCAGCATGTGCACAAGAGGAAGGGCCCATGGTGTTCATGAGACAAGACACGGCAGGAACACTTAGCTCTCAAGTGATCAGCCCTGACAGAGCATTAATAAACCCCCTTGTACTTCCCTTCACCTCGCTCACCAAGCACTGCTGGAAAGTCTCAGATTAATATGTGAAAGCCGCGATCAAATTGAATTAAAGAAAATGTTTATGCCAAGAAGTCTTTTGCCAGTTTCGGAAATTGGGTTTACGTAAGTTTAAAAGAGTGAAAGTTAACCATACGAACCAGTTCTGCAGGGATGAGGACGCTTTATGTGAGTAAACCCTGTTTGAACGATTTTCCCAGGAATAGAGACTTCATGGTGGAAAACTCATTAGGCCGAGATCACCTTCCTACGTAAAGGAAATTATAATGATAAATCAAATAATGTGCCCTACCGTGGATAAAATCAGAGAGAAAAGGTTAAATGACCCTCCAGTGGAGCGAGTTGGACAGCCTTAAAACTTTACAACATTTTTGTTTTTTTTCTTCAGTTTTCATTTCTTTTTTTCACTGCAGATTTGATTAAAACTTTTATCATCTGCCAGCTCCTCTCTCCTCTCTCCTCCCTCCTCCCCCTCCCTCCCAGTCCTCCCCTTTCCTCCTCCCACCCCGTCCTCCCCCCTCCTCCCACCCCTCCCCCTCGCTGTCTCCCCCCTCCTCCTCCCCTCTCCTCCCCATCCCTCCCCGTCTAGCCGAGATGGGGCCTTGAGCATCGCCTCAAGAACTTGTATAAACATTCCCCCCTTCCAGTCTTTACGCTGTCGGCCTGACTCACATCCAGGCAGATCACCAGATCCCTCAGATGAAGAAGTGAACACGATACAGGGAAGAAAGAAAGAAAATGAGAGCGCCGACCATACACACTGGTAGATATTTTGGTTTTGATAGCATCACGCTGGGAGTGTTGAAAAGCATGCATTCCAGCACATTTTCTCATCCGCACACTAATGAGCTGGACGCTGTGATTAGCCCTACGCCGGCTGTTATTAGCTTTATCTGCACAGAGGCTGCCACTGAAGTATGCCTCTCCTCAATGCCCACGGGCCTTCGCTTGAAGATAGCATCTGGACCAGCTTAACCTTACGTTCGAATGAAAGCTACAAGCTTAAATATTACAGCACAATCTCAAGGCCAGGGCATCTGGGGCTACGAGACTGTTGGTTCGGCCCAGCGTCTCTCTGGTCCCTTCTCAGTCAGTCACACATAGCCAAGCCCCCTGGCTGCTGGACCCCTGTCTGTGACCCACGGGCATGTTGACCGGGAATGAATTCATCCAGGCCTATTCGAACACAGAACCAGTAGCAGGGGTAGGGGTGCACGGTAGCAAGTGCAAGTCTTATACGGTGCATTATGGTGTTATATTAGTCACTATAAATGCATTCATGGAGCTATAAACTGTGCACAGGTGGTTCCCCTGGGACTGTTCCCAGTTTGTGTGATTGCTCGCCCTGCCCTACAGCCCCCCTCTCTCCCACTTCTCCCTGGTCCATTAACACAGACACTAACAGCAGTCTGGTCCTCACAGTTCATGAAACCAACAGGAATGTCACTGACCGGTTCTCTCCAAAGGGCTGTTGCGTAACTCAGTCGGCTTTGTTGATCTGAAGTCGCGGTCAGTTTATTTTTCATTTTATTTATACAAATCGTTGTTTGTCACTATGAATCACTGCTTGTGTTGCGTGCCTAAAATCTATTTTCTGACGTTGTTTTGTTTGAAGAAAAGTGAGACCAGTGGATGTAGGATTAAAGAATATTACAGAGAGAAATTATTTTGATGTGGTTTAACGAATTACCTCTGGGGCTAAAGTTGACTGGTGAAGAACCGCAGGAGGATGTAAGCACCACCATTAAATGCTTTCATGTCCTCAACTCTAGATTATGCTGAGCCCTGATACACAGTAATCTCTGGTTTTGGTTACGAGACCCTTCATAACTTTTATGAGCAAGGGCTGTCAGACCGTCTCTTTGTTTTTGTCCAAATGAGGAAAAATAAATGTCATCACATCCTCTACAGAGCGTGTCTGAATTATCGGCAGTGAGCATCAGAACAGACCTTTTCAGTTCAAGTTGCCGTCTGTAACATCAATCCTTAAAATTATGCGTGTCAATGTCCTCAAACTCACATTCAGCAGCTTAAGTCAACAGTTGCCTTGAACTATCACATTGCAAAAATCTACAACTAAACTGTTTCGCAGATGTGGACAAATACTTTATTGGGCCCCGATCATCTACATATTGGTCACCCAGAACAGAGTCATCTTTGTTCTTGGTGCGATCCATCTTTAGGCCAAGCTGCTCAGTGTGTCGAAGACCTTTCTCCTCCAGTTGTGGTTGTGCTCCTTCTACTGCCTCTGTGTTTACTGGCCCTCTGACTGACATCCCTGTCTGCCTGGCCCTCATATCAGATGTGACAAAGCACTCATTTCGGAGGGAGTGAGGGAGCAGACATGCAGTATATTGCATGTTGCATTAAAAAGTCAGGAGAGAAGAAGCACGTTTGGGAATGTCATTAATTTCCTTTCTGTGTTTTTAGACTCTGCGGCTCTTCCGATCCTGCTGTGTGGTTTGGCGGGAACCCTGCGAGTTGATGGAGTGGGCTCTTTCTCTCTCCAGCTTCTCATCTCTCCTTTCCTGAACAGGAGGGAGGAACGACTGGTACTTTCGCAGGACTGTCGGGACTCTGAGTGTGTGTGAGGCTGGAAGAAGTGTCTTTTCATGCCAATGATTTTCCTGACTGGATGATCTCCACTTTTGAAGCTTTGGGGGACATTCCATAGAGGCACGCTGTGAGGTCAATAAGGCTGTGATCTAGGAACACTGTTCTGCTCTTACTGTGTACTCTAACGTACCTGTGTGTGCTTGTCTGTGTGCCTGTGTGTGTGCTTGTCTGTGAGTGGACAATGTGATGTGTTTGGGAATTGGGATCAACTGTTCAGACCAGCCCTGCTTTACATAGTCACTGGTCACTGTGTCCAGCACACAGGAAATTCCATTGAAGTAACTCAAGTAACTCAAAGAAAATAAGCACAAGTATCTGCTCATGAATCAGTCGGGGACAGACTCATGCAGAAATACAGACCTTCATACACACACAGTTCTGGGCATCAGAAGCTTTTCTTTCCTTTTTACTGAAATGATTTTTACACACTTACTCTCCTACACACACAAACACACACACACACAGACACACACAGGCAGACGCACACACACATACACGCTTACAGTACACACACACATGAACTCAGGCATACACACACACGGGGACACACAGGCCACTTGAAGAAAAAAACACACACACAGATGTTTGCCATTCCTCCGTGCCTGGTCACAGGTCTCTGGGGACACACATACTTTCACATGTTAGTCTCAGAGAGCTCCTGTTCAGGGCATGTCCTCCAACCCATCACAACAGCCCTTTTATCAGTCACTTCACATTTCTTTTCCTCATCTGCTACTCAATGGCCCTTTACAGAAGCATTTTCACCACACAAAACCACCTTTGTACACCAGAACCGCAGTGCTTTCGGTTAGCGAGTCAATCAACATTTTTGCGGAGGGAAGCTTTGATGTGTGTGTGTTTCCATTGGAAACGGTGTAGTTGCGGGAAGGAAAACGACAAGGCTCTCTCTCTCTTCGCTGCTACCTGCAAGTCAGTTCTCTGCTCCTCTGTTGTTTTGCGTATGATGTCACTTTGCCTGTCAGTGAGGCGAAAATTGAAAGGCCAAATCCGAAATCTTTTGCCGAATCAAATCGCAGTGAGATAACATATGTTTAACCCAGAGCTACCGAACAACCCAGTATTTAAAATTCCATTCCCCTCAAGGACCCCAAAAATCGTAAACAAGATTGATGTCTAGCCATGAGGGATAACTGTACCAGAGAGAAAAAAAAATCTGACACCTAAGCCTGTGCTCTTAGATACCATCAACAATCAAACACAACACAACACAGAAATTGCCAGTCCCCATAAAGCTAGTCTTTAACTCTTGAAAATAAAGCATTTATCTCTAAATGTGTCTTGCTGTTGAACTGAAATGGTGAGCTTGGGTGCTGTGGAGCACTAGCCTGGCTCTGCCCTCCAACTACAACGCTCGTCAATGGAGCGAGGCCAAACTCTCCGTACAAATGCAATGTACGAGAGTCTGGTTAGGACCAGGCTAGTGGAGCACAACCTCTGAAACTAAGAACCAGTCAGCCAGCCGGCCAGAGGGGACCCACCAAAGTGAAACCGTTTAACGTTACATGGTTGGAAACCCAAGAAGGTGGAGGTAGGCTCACTAGACCATGAAGCTAAAGAGGTAACTGAGGTCTGGACGCCCAGAGGATAGTGCCATCGATAAAACTGTCTCACAAAAGCCCCAGGTTTGACAGGCTCTGAGGTGGTTCAACAGTAACAGACCCAGGTGGCTATAACTCCTTCCCTATCTACCTGCACACACGGAGCTGAGGTTCTGCATCTTAAAACCACCCACCTGTGTGAAGGAACAGCCTGGGGTCTAAGAGAGGACGTCAAGTTTGAGTGTTCTTTTCTGTCCATCTCCTGTGCCATGTTATGCTGTGGACGGTGGAGTGCGAGTCAGGAGAAGGTCTAACTCCAAACAGATGTGAGTCCTGCACCTGCCAGGTCAACAGAGACAATAAGAGGGCAGCCCATCTGAGAACACCGTAACCTCACAGACAGATTTATTTTCTTTTTTTCTTTCACAAATCTTTCAGGTATACAGTATCGAGCAGCCACAAACATACAGCTGTTAGATGGGATGGAAAAAAATAAGAATTTAATTAAAATCTCCATTCCAGGCATAACTGGTTTCGAGTAAAGAGGGGTGTGTGTGGTGAGCCGGCCCGCGCCCCCTTATGTAAAAGAACACCTGGGACTCTCCAAGCATGCAAGCTATGCTCTATGTGATCACAGGTTACCTCACCTGGGCACAGGCTGACGATGGAGGGTTGTACCTGATGTGTGGCTTTCTCTGACCTCTCCATAGACAACTAAGGAAGACAGAACACAGTTCATAGGACCAGTCAGGATTCAATTCGATTCACTTTCCTGATCCCGAAGGAGATTCAAAAGGACTTTAATACAGAACACTAATCACAGGACTAATCAGTTAAATTACATTTAATTAGCTTTAAATTCATGTTGACTCCATGACCGCATGCCCGATCAAAAGCTATCATGACTTTGCAAGGCAGTCCTGTCACAGATGGTCTCTGCTTCTGGAAGCTCTTCCTGACTGGGAATTAACGGCATGCAGAGGTTTTGGCTTCTGTGCTCAATCATTTCCTATTAGAGTCATTCTAATAACAAAGAAAATGTCTGACAAGCCACGAGAAGATTTTGTGTTTTTATTTCTTCGGACGGAAATTTACAATTGGATCTGAATTCTTTCTCTGCAAGCTTTCCAGATTACCACCGAACAACTGCTTGAGGGCCACAGGGTTGAAATGTTTTACTGGTTTAAGCCGTTTTAGGCTTAATTTATTTATTATATATCCTGCCGTGCATCTGTTTCAGTGTAAACAAGGGACTGTACATACAGTACGGTTGATTCATAGATGTTGCCTGTAGAAATTATCCATTCCAAACAGATCCTTCTGAATAAATACATTCAGGCTGTTCATTCAAACCACCCCATTGTTGGTTTGCTTGTTAAACTGGAACTGGATTACTGGTGAACAAACGTTTCTTTTCACCTCATTTGAAGGGATAAACCCTGTCGTCCCCTGCCCAGAAATGCAGTGGACACGAAGCATAAAAGCTGGAGCCCGTAATCTCTCCCTTCAAAGGGTTTGACTGGCAGAGGGGCCAACGGGCCTGCATTCCCAGGAGAGGCATGGAGGAAGAGAGGGGGGGGGGGGGGGGTGAATGGGTCTGTATCATTAGATTCTCCACAACACAACCCCCCCACACTGCAAATGATGCCTTTACCTAACCTTTATTTTTTCTGTCTCACCGAGGAGTGAGAGAGAAGCGGGGGAAGGAAGAAGGGAGGGATGGAAGGAATAAACTGGGATAGTGACAGACCCCACCGTGGTTGGCTCACAACTCCATTTATTTAAACTGGGTCTGAGATGAGGAGCTGTGATTAGCTTGGCAAGGACACAGCAGTAATTAGCTGGTGGTGTGGGTGGCCGGGAGAAACAGCTGCAGCCTGGACTGATCCTAGAGAGATACTTTTATACTGAGGAATTATGTTCTGCTCCTGGTCGCAGTTTCTCTGACCTTTACGCGTTGTGTGACATGATGCTGCGGGGGGGGGGGGGGGGGGGGGGGGGCTTGGAAGGGAGGGTACGTAACAGTGCAGTGCTCAGCAGGCATTGGACTCAACATGTTCCAACACTCAACAGGCATCTCTTTTTCTTCTCAGTGGCACAGTTGAAACTTAACACCTTGTTTCTAACTTGACAAAACAGGAATGCAAATTATTTTTAAATGACCGCTTTTAATGAGAATTGATGAACCTCTGACACTTGGGATCATCGTGTACTTCTAGGTTCTTCAACCACCCATGGTGTCAAGACTGTGATTACATAAACACAGTCCTGGGTAGGGATAGGGATATGGTTGGGGGTGTAGCTACTTGGTGTAGGTTGTAGTTAAGGTATTCCTTTGCACTGTTGTGTCTGGTAAAAAAGTACAGTCTGTTCCGCGGCACAAACCACCTAAATTATTTTTAGAATTGTACACTTCTGCTGGTCTTAGATTATCTGATGTAATTATGATATGTACCATTTGTGTGTTTATTTGGAGAAAAATGTTTACTAAATTAAATAAAAACATATAATTTAATGTTATGAAAATAGTACGGTCATGCCCTCAACATGGAAGTGACATCATCATTAATCAGGGTTCTTTAGAGATTAGCCCAGGGAACAATGGTGAACACAGGAACAGTTTGAGATTATCCTCCACCTTGGTTTTGATATCACTGACCCAGTGGCGGGGCTTTTTTGAAGCTCATTGGCTGAGGATATCCAGACCCCTGACTTTAGAGCAGTCTAAACAAAGGTAATTTGATTAACACCATCACCGGGTTCAGGGTAATCCCTCTAACAGACACGTCAAACACCACAGTTTTTTGCTCCCTCTCCAAAAATCCCCCTACCAACTTTTCTGTCAGTGTCTCTCTCTTTCCCCTCTCTCCTCCCTGACCCTCGATAACTCCTCTCACCGCCCCCCACCCCCTGCTACCCCCCCACTACCACCCTGCTTTTGCTGTCTCTGTTCCCTTCCTCTCGTTTCTTCCTCTCTCTCACTTGTTCCCTTTTCTTCCTTTCTTTCCCTCCCTTTTCTTCTCTCACCTCTCTGCCTCTCTCCCTTCCACCCGCCCACCCACCCTTTCTTTCTCTCACTCCCTCTCTCTCTCTCGCCCTCTCTCTCACTCCCTCTCTCTCTCTTGCCCTCTCTCTCACTCCCTCTCTCTCTCTTGCCCTCTCTCTCACTCTCTCTCTCTCTCTTGCCCTCTCTCTCACTCCCTCCCTCTCTCTCTCTCTCTCTCTCTCTCTCTCTCGCCCTCTCTCTCACTCCCTCTCTCTCTCGCCCTCTCTCTCACTCCCTCTCTCTCTTGCCCTCTCTCTCACTCCCTGTCTCTCTTTCATTCTCACTCTGTAAACTCGTATCAGTCTGAAACCTTCGAGTGTCCCGCCTTCTCCCTGAGACAGAGACCGCGAGGCTCGAGTGACCTCTTCAGCGATACACAGCAAAGAATCTGAGGTGTTGAAGGGAGCTGTCCTGTGTCTAGCTGGCTATGTCAGGGAGGAAGTAGGAAGTCTCCTCACCTAGCGACCTCCTACTGAAGTCCGCTCCCAACTCTCAGCACCATCTGTCATTCTGGCTCCACATTTTCACAAAGATGAGTGTCATTTGCCCATTTGAGCATTTTTCTTTATTAGGCTAGTTGGCAGGCCAACAAAGAGTTTAATATTCTCAGAGAGAGACAGAGAGACAGAGACAGAGACAGAGACAGAGACAGAGACAGAGACAGAGACAGAGACAGAGACAGAGACAGAGACAGAGACAGAGACAGAGACAGAGACAGAGACAGAGACAGAGACAGAGACAGAGACAGACAGACAGACAGAGAGAGAGAGAGAGAGAGAGAGAGAGAGAGAGAGAGAGAGAGAGAGAGAGAGAAAAGAAAGAGAACTATCACAAGCTGGTCCGCTGTAAAACTGGTCCATTCTGTGAGATAGTTGAGCAGGTAACTCATTTTGTTTTTGTTTTATTGATGCATAGACGCAAGAAATATATTTAAAAATGTAATGTTATTTATTTGAAGAAAAGCTTCAGAAAGGTACACTGACTGTAGGTTCTAAAAGTGATTTCATGACTTCATGTAGAATTCGAATCAAAGGTACAATTTATTGCTGTGTAAAAATTTAAAATACTTGTTTTACAGCATGTCATGGTGGAAAGACATTGACTGAAAGAAGCTCTATAATCCTGCTCCAAGCCTTCTGGTTTTACAATCCAATTTTTATCACACAAGTAAAGTAAAGTGGAACAATTTGATCAAGAGCAATGGGAAACATATATAGGCTCGCTGAAGGGGCCATCTAGCTCTGACTCAACAACACGTGGTATAACATACATTACTGGAACAGAATACATTTACATTTAGTCATTTAGCAGACGCTCTTATCCAGAGCGACTTACAGTAAGTACAGGGACATTCCCCCCGAAGCAACTAGGGTGAAGTGCCTTGCCCAAGGACACAACGTCAATTGACACAGCCGGGAATCGAACTGGCAACCTTTAGATTACTAGCCCGACTCCCTCAACGCTCAGCCATCTGACTCCCTAAGCTGCATGACATGAAAACATGTCGACGACTTCATCCATACTGACCCTATGATTTCAAATAAAGTTTAAAGACACTAGGGCAGATATTTTTGTGGTGGTTCTGTAGTAGCTCGAACTACACATTAACAGAAGAAAGGAGACAATTAAAAGCCAATGCTTCTTGTCTGTTGGATGCCCAGTCAGAATGAACTATGCGGAGGGGACTCCTTCAGGGTATTAGACTACAATTGCAGTCAGAAGCACATGATTAAATATACCAATCAAGTAAGTAAGTAATTTAATTATGTTTTGGCTTCTAAAAGAAAATGCTTCCCATACCGTAGCTCACTGGGTGGGACAACAGCACTACATTACCCACGCCACCCTAGGCACACCAAACAGAGTTGGAGCACAAGGAAGATGAGTTTTGTAGTCTTGTTAAATAGTCTTGTAGTTCATAAAGTTCACAACTCCTGGAATGTTTATCCAATCATCATTATAAGTCAGGGAAAATGATCTTGAATCAGTGTACAATCTCTACGTACGTTTTTCAGATCCTGGACCTGTTTGTGGAGAGCTCCAAGCTTCAGATAAATGATCTGGTCCTCACAGAGGTCCTCACAAGAGACAGTTATCAGTCCATCAGCTCCTCTCTCCACTCCCACATCAAACGCATCCCCCTCACACCCGCTCCAGCATGTGACAGGCCAGACTCATCACTTTCCTCATGCCGTCAACATCAGGCCAGGCAGGATCTGTCACTTCAGTCACTTGACCCTTGACCTCTACTGTTGTCCAAACCTCACAAATCACGCACATACACATACAAACACATGCTGTACAGTACAGACAAACACGCACACACACGCACACAAACGTGTGCTACACACAAATAAAATACAAGACTTGACAAGAGTTGAGGTGTGTGCCGTAAGAGATACAGGGGCTTCACAGACTTATGTAACAGTAACCTAATGGTTTGTTTGTTCCTGCTACTTGCCTTGCTGCATACCTGCACAGGCCTCTCTTTTAGCCCGCCATGGTAATCCCCACGTCAAGCTGAGACTCTTAATGTGGTGCTTTATCCAGCGTTATGTCATCTCAGTACAAAGACACAAATGTGAGGCACAGATAAGCACTTGTAACGTCAAGCAGACGCGGCAAAGACAACAAATAACCAGATCAGAGGGGATTCCACTGGGAGTTTCACTTGACTTGTGTGTGTGTGCATCGCACTCCACTACGTCTGGTCTGTCTAGACTGAAAAACACAGGTGACACCTTGTCAATCTGTTTCCCAGATGAAACCTCTGTTTTTCATGGAAACATATTACATTCTGAGAATGAAACCTACGCTCCAGAACTTCGGAACTATTCCTGGTTTAAGTTATGCTTATTACTCGAGTATTACCGTATTAAATCTGTCAAATCATTTATTCATTTCCAGGAGTCCGTTAATCGTTACTATCCTCCATGCTCTTCTCGGCCCAGGCCCAAGTCCTAACTCATCCGATCTCCTCTCGTCAGGTTCCACATTCCTGAGAGAAACTGAGAGAGAAGCACAGTCTTCTGAGGAGGAAGCGGTTGAGGTGGGACAGACCTGTGCGTGTTCTGCTTTCCCTGCCTTCCTTTCCCCCAGCTTCTCACTTACTGCCCGACGGGGCATGAATGCCGTCGGGAATCAACATCCTAACTGGGATTATAATAGTCTCAAGCACATGCTCTGGCTGTGGCGTGAGTGTCTGTGTGTGTGTGTGTGTGTGTGTGTCTGTGTGAGTCTGTGTGTGTGTGTGTGTGTTTAGGCTCACTGTTTCGCTCAACACTTAGCTAACATTTTCACAACACTGTCATAACACATCCCTCTGTCCATTCGTCAATGCCAGACTTTATTTATCCTCAACACACACACACCTGGTGGGGTCCACAGATCCAGAACACCAGGGCCCCTCTCTGCCAAATTGTGCTCCAGTCCGGACAAATAATAAGTGAACACCTCAGGATGATAAGTTCTGGTAATCAGGTGGTCTGGCCCAGTAGGTCTGTTCATTTGGCATCTCAAACCTCCGCAAGCCTCCTCTGATATCAGATCAGGTCTCAGCATTCCATCCTTTGATCTCTGCGATCGTTCACATGCCCTGCATACTGTATGGGAAGAGTTCTGGAAAAAGCACACACACACACATAAAAACAGCTGACGTATTATCAGAGAACTCATTTTCTTCTGGCTTCCTGTTATGGAGAACATTCCTGTAAACACTCCCAGGCAGCCTTCAGCGTTAATGGTGTTTCCTTGACTACACGACAGGCTCTTTGATCTTGGCCCGGAAAAGAAAGCCTGAGTAATGATAGTCACGCATTCACACCTCTGGGAGTAGGAGGGAAAGAAGGAGGGGGGAAAGGAGAGTAGGGGGAGAAATAAAGTGTATTTGAGGACGGCGGGGCCAAAAGTTGGGATAAATAACACCTTTACACCCATCACACAACCGAAAGACCCACAGACAGACAGTCAGACATTCCTGCCTTGCACTTCCTTTCTACCCA
The DNA here is from genome assembly GCF_038355195.1 of Osmerus mordax. NCBI lineage: Eukaryota > Metazoa > Chordata > Actinopteri > Osmeriformes > Osmeridae > Osmerus > Osmerus mordax. The sequence continues at coordinate 4,607,472 of NC_090057.1, read as the reverse complement.
GCGTGTCACTTCCTTTCCACCCAGCGTGTCACTTCCTTTTCCAGCTGAGATAAACACAGACCGGTTGCTGTCTGCATCCGCCCGGACTCACCTGAGACAGAGCCCATTAGAGATAACCCTGAAACACACACGCGCACGCACGCAAGCGCACAAACACATCTCTCACAAACCTATACAGACACATCCCACACACATGCATATGCTATTGGAAACAGTTGTTATATGTTACTTTGGGGTTTCTCAACATGAGGTAACCCATAAGATGTTTTATATAGCTATTTAGACTCCAGAGTCAAACCACTGAGGATATACATATCTCGAATGTCGGATCTTACTGACGGTTTTCAAATGTTGCTCGCACCAAAATAAAGGAAATCAAAAAAGAAACGACCGAATCAAAAACAGTGTGTGTAAATTTCTGTTGGAGCTTGTGGTTCTCCACTTTTCTGTGGAACGAACCAGGGCTCCGGATGCGAAGCTCTGGAGACACGCAAGCCGTGACTGTAATGCAAACCCAATTATACAACGAGGAGCCTTCCTCTGTCATTAGTGGTGGGTGCCCCAACAGCAGCAGTCACAGCTACTACGAAGGCACACATCCTCCTGAGGCCAAGCATTTCATTCATCCCAATTATGGTGGACATTGGTTGTGGGCTAGTAACTTAGCAACCATACTGCCCTTTTGTATTTGTTTCTTCTACGATTGTATGCCCGACCTCAGGAATAGACGTGCAATCAGTTGATACATTTGTTACAGAAACTTTAACGAATAGCAAAACTATGACGTATTTTCCCCTTTCAAATATGTATATTTTACATTACATTTATGTAATGTGAAATGTCAAATTAACCTTTTTTCTCTGGTAGCTGTATAGAGCTGCAAGTCTAGGTCCATCAGACATCTCCACCATCATGGTTTTGGAAAAGCAATAATTGCCAACCTCCTTGACGTCGAAGTAGAATGTACGAGAGAAAAATAAATAAAACAAACACAAAAGGAAACAAGAGATTTCCTAGATACGCCCAAATAAAACAAAGCAGCGATGCCAAACTGAGTTCAAGTAAGCACGTTGCGGAGAGGTGGTTAAATCGGGAAGAATTTTCTTAGATTACAGCAGGCTCGCTTGTCGGTTAATACAATGTGTCCGCAGTAGAGTCAGGGAGTTTCTGGCTCATCCTGCTGTAAATGTTTTCACCTTGATGCTCTGGGAGAAGCAGGGCTATACAGTAAGCCACCAGACATCAACAAGTCCCAGACATCAGGATCGTCATAAAGTAATAATAAGAATATGTTCGTTTAGCAGGCGCCGCTTATCTGAAGAGATGTATGTGGGTTTTTTGAACCTGCAACCACTTGGTTGACTGTCTAACTCTCAACCACTGAGCTATCCCAGTCAGCCACCATCAACCAGCACTTCAGACCCAGAGGGAGAAGGGTGAGGTCAGGGATGATGAATCAGAGCTTTAAAACACTAGTTATGTGAAGAGAGTGGGGTGAGTTGGCATGCTAACACTGTATTTAGAGTCTAGAATCTGAAACCTCTTCAGGATAACATCAGCGAGCTGATGTCAGAGGTGATGTTTTATCAGATCCTGAACACAAACCACAACTTTATTTCACACAAACAGACTCTACCAGGTCAGAGGGTTGTCAGTCAGTGTGCAGTAGCAGACTTCTGATGCTAAGGATGCTAAGACGGCTGTGTCAATGTTTTCCAGAAGTAAATCACCATCAGACCAACAAATAATAACATTTATTACACGTACTGTAGCCTGACCTGTAGTAGCTTCTGGGAGGACCTTTTACCCTCCAACCATCACTCTCAACTTTCACCCCCGCAGATTGAAAGATGGCTTTTCCCGTGTCATGTTTCTCTAATGGCTCCTGTAAATCAGTTTGCATTCGGCTCAGTAACATCTGTTCTGTCAGATGGCTTTGGTCTGGGGGCTACTGAGTTGCATATATCACCCCCTAAGGCAGGCTGTCATCACAGCTACTGTGCGATGGTGATGAGGCCCGTTGTGGAGGGGGTAAAGAGTTGGAGGGGCAGTTGGAGTGGCAGGATTGGGGGGTGGAGGAGAGGAGGAGTGGAGAGATGGAGAGGTGTAAAAGTGAATAAGTGGGGAGGTGGAGGGGTGGGATACAGTAGGACCAGGCAGGCTTCCTCTCAGGGCTAGCACAAAGCGCTCGAGGCAGGGCTGTGTTGGGGATAATCATTTACGCTAGTGAAAACGTCTCTGAGAAAATACCTGAATTCAGACGGCCGGCGGATGGATGGGTTAGTGCCTGCTGAGTTGTCTTCATCTCACGTACAGGAGTTCATGGAGGGCAGTGTCACACCAAGTGCTGTTTTCGAACTTAGACCCACACAACGTCTGTCGATCTATGTCAGCTGTTACACAATGACTAAGTAGAACACAGGTCTGAGAACGTCCTGCTCTGGAGCAGCGTTTGTTTACGCTGCATGTGAGCCACCTGAACAAAGGAGTGCAACACACACCCACATGCGCGCACAGCCTGCCCCCCCAACCCCTACCTGAACAGCTGGGGAACTATCTGAATTCCAGGAAAGCCAGTCATGAAAGGGAGCCATTCTGCTGATTCTCAGTGGAGAAGCAGGGGGTCTCAAGAAGATGACCACAGTCTTCCAACCAGAACCTGCCCCTTCTAACCCGCGGTAGTCACGCACAGCATATGAGGTCCCCTAGACCAACACCATAGGCAGGGTTCCGATCAGCTTTGTTGGGCCGCTGGGCCTAACTAGGGCAAGTCGTAGCAGCAGTTCCCATGCTAACCCAATCCTATAATAACATCAAACTGTGCCACAGCTGTTGTCAATGTATCATAATAACATGAGGGTAATGATAAACTCTGTTGAAATTGTGTTGAGCACAACTGTGGTTAATGTATTACAACATCATGGACGGGTGTGTCTGGGTACAGCTCAGAGGTAGAGCAACAGGATTGTAGATATGAAGTGAGTGTCGGTGAGTATAGCACCCCTCATCTGCGTGTAAAACCCAGCACAGTGTAAGTGGGGGTCATGTGGGGACTCGTGTTAGGAAAGGTCAGGGGTACAGTGTGTGTGTAAAGCTCGTGCCTAGCATGAATGGTCGTTACGCGCCACTAGTGGAGGTATGTCAGGGGGGGCTGACTCCAAACAAACAAAGGAAAAGTCAACCTGGGGCAGAGCAATGTTTGAGTTCACAGAGGTCAGGTTTCCCCCGGGAGCAGAGAAGGTTCTGGCACTGTGAGACTCATCCCTACCCCTGCAGAGCAAACATGCCCGCCTGCGTAAAAATCGGAGTTAGTGTGTTTGTATATGGTAAATCATGAAAACCAATTTGCAGGGACTTTCTCAATAATAATCACTTACCAATTATAACAAAATAAAAAATTGCTTCCCTTTGTTGACTCACAGTTTCAGTAAAGAATGCTTTGTGTGATAAAACCCAGGATTATTATGATTTGGATCACATGGCATTCACTTCACAACCCTTCCTCTATCGATGCATTGTGTGTGTGTGTTCATGTATGTGGGTATGCATGTGTTTGTGTGTGTGTCCTTGGGGGGTGGATTAATTATTAGTCTATTCACAGTTGCCACTTTAGTTATTATATCACGTCCTGTCAATGCATAAACGGCGATGGCCCACCTGCTGACTCAGTAATACTCCTGCAGGTGGTACATTTCAGGAGGTGTAATTTGAATTAAATTCTGCCCGAGGGGATGACTAAAGTTGTATTGTATTGCATCGTGAGAGGTGAGAGACAGGATGAAGGGGATTCCCAGAACCAGGAAAGGGGAAAGAACACCGTATAAAAGGTTGTCTCAGACTCGTAACGGGCACCTATGTTCAAGGACAAACTCAGACGGCAGACATTCCATAAATTCCTGCTCTCTTCCAGTAAACAAGATGGTGGAGTGTTCAAACCAGTGTACATTTTTCCCCCCTCTCACGTTCTGAACAACCTTCTCCGGTATCCCGGTGAAGCAGTTGTCTGGTATTTGTCCGTTTGCTTTCATGTGCTGTTCTGTATGCAGTTCGGTGCAGGAGGCTGGCACTGGGTACACCTGTGGACCAGATGCTTTCTGTCTCTCTCTGTCGCTCTCTTTCTCTTCCTTGCGATTTCTCTCTCGGTCTCTCTCTCCATGTCTCTCTCTCTCCGTATTTTCTCTCACTTTTTTTACGTCTTAATGATTGTCTTAAATCACTTCCTATACGAGCTCCAAAAACAATTTGCGTGTACTGTTACACAAATATTAGCTTTGCATTGTGCTGTGTTTTACACACACACACACACACACACCACACACCACAGCTGTGTCTGAGAACTGCCATTGTGCCATGTCTGTACATCTCTGTGGTTCCCTGTTTCACAACTACAGGAAGACTAAAGCCACCTCAACGCCCAGCTTGGTACTTAAGCTTGGTACTTAAGCAGGTATGATGATGCTGCTTCTCCAGTGTTTTAGTCAGTCTTTGAAAACAAAGAGCAAACATATCCCCCTCCTCCCCACCTCCGACCCCCTGTCATCATTTAATCCCCTTTCTTGAGCGATATACTTCTTCCCCCCCCCCCCATTTCTCGTGGCACCCATGCTTTTGCTTTTGACACCACACCAGTCTGGAGACCCCAGCGTTATTTGATGGAAGCCCACAGTTCACTCTGCCCTCTGTTCTGGATTTAGTTTTGGAAGAAAAAAAGTTATTTAACGGACCCTGACAAACGCTGTGCATACCTGCTGTACTTATCCACCTTGAGGTTTAATGGTAGGTTGGGGGTGAAATAGGCTTAACGGCGTATAATATGGCCAACAGGCAAAGTGCTAAATCACCTGGGTTCAAAAGCTTAACACGAAATGCGTTCTTCTACTGTACTGAACAAGCTCCCTTGACGTACCCCCCCCCCCCCCCCCCCCCCCCCCCCTCCCGGAGGGCACTGCTGCAGTTTAGCGTGAGTGACATTTCCAGCTTATATTGTTAATCAGACTCATACCTGCACTTTCTCCGCCTCTCTTTCCACCCTCCTGCTCCGGGTCAACCCCCGACCCTCGTTTAACTGTGGAGTCGCGTTTGAAACATGGCTGCTGGTGGTATTTGTTTTCGGGCTGCCATGTCGACACCAGAGAGCCTGGCGTGTTTTACAAGGCCAGCGTTAGGGACTGCCGGTATCAGACTGGAGCTGAACGCCAGGCAGCAGGCTAACGCCAGCCAACTGCCTCCTCATGAGCTCTAGCGGTAAAAGTGCGTTATGAGTTCCTCTGGCACGTGCTGACCTGAGTGATGCGGCAGGGACTGAAGACAAAACCCTCACTGAGGCCGCAACTGAGTATCCCTGAAACGAACAGTATACTCATCATAACCTCAACAAACGTTACTATCACAAACAGATGTTGCAGTCAGGCAGACAGGGGGCAGAGGGTTACCAGGGTTACCAGGTCATCAGTGTGTCCAACCTTACTTGTTATCTCAACAAGGTCACGCCATTCCAACTATTGTTTCACCACGCTAGATTATGGTTTATTTGTTTTTTCATCTCCATGGTGAGTCAAGAATCACATAGATTAAAACACATCAAACCGAACTGAAGTTAGGAATGGTTTAACTCTTGCTGTCAACAGACCCGTCGTATTTAACATCAGGGACAACTCTGTTTTTTTCTAAACATCACTCTTTATAAATAAATCATACATGTTATGAGACAAAGATCTCCAACAGGCATAATGCAGCATTAAAAACTAAAAAACAAGTGGTGTTAGATGACCAGTGCCATGTTAGCCTTTGTTAAATGTTATTCAGAAATTAATATGACTTGACCCTGTTGTTTTATTTTAGGTACATACTTGTATGCCCACGTTAACCATCTATGAAGTCATTAGTTCTGTGGTTGTTCCAAAAACAAACTCAGTGATATTCTCCTTGCATTCCAATGGTCCAAACCCTGAAAGTGGAACGACTATACTTTACCATATCACCATGAACAGTTCCCAAGCTTTTGGGGTTGTTTTTTTGCAAACAGTTTTATCCATGACATTCCAAATATAATTTCAGATCCAGTGCCTGAACGGGATCATCTGTCACTGTGACCGTGGGAGCCTTTGTGTCACTATTTTAGGAAGCACTTGACAGAGTATTCAAAATCGCAAAGAGAACCTTATTACAATTTACAGCTGGACGGTCGCTAAAATAATTGCATTCCGTTCTAAAGAAGCTTGACAAAAAACCCACAGGGAACCGGGCAGAAACAAATTCAAGTGGACCCAGTGTCACACTCGTGGATCAAAGCAGAGGACTTGACTGCTATTGTGCCGTAAATCCTGTTGATATCCACACAAACATGACCCCTGTGACTCCTTCTGAGAACAAGGCCAGCCGTAGACCTGCTCCGAGACAGGAGACATTTCCATTCAGAATTGTCCTGCTTCTGAGACCAGGCTGTGTCTCCATAAAAGACTGATTATTTTGCGTCCATCTCCACAGGACAGTGAAGTTGATTGGACGCCAAGTGGGTTCCGGAGAATGGGTATTGGGTTGCCACGACAACGGCCACTCAGCAGTTTATTCCCAAACAGACAATGGAGTTACGTAAACTGGACGTTAGCTAACCGTTCTCCTGCCAGAAACCAGAGGATTTCAAAACTGTTTTGAACCTTTTTCAAAACGTCATTATTAGCTGACCTACATCCCACATTATCTTATTGTCTGATTATTTGAGTTGTGTAACAGCTCAGTTAAACTCTACAGTTCCTGGATTCGTTTTTTCTGCCCATTTCAGTAAGCAAAGACTGAATTTAATTGAATGAGCAGTTGATCTGAGCTGTGTGGTGTAGCCACGACTAACTGATGCATAAAGCCATCATAAAGCCCCGTCAGGGTGCTATGGAGGCCAAACCTCGGTAACTGCAGATCTACGACAGCACACTTCGTACAAGTGTTCCTCAATATCCCCTCTGACACACAAAGACCCTATCTACTGCGACCTCTGTTTCCCAGTCAGAGGCCCTATTTTTAGCATTGAGAGGAGATAGTGTTTTGACAGTGTGTGCTGTCCTGCAGTCGGGTGATAGGAGGCCACAAGATAGACCCGTCCAGGGCTGCTCCCAGCCTGGTAGACACAACAGCCGAAGGCTGCTGAAAGGGAAATGGAAATTCCTCAGTAAAGAACTAAAAAAGAAACACGCACGTCTATGTTTTCCAGACAGGATCGTTTTGGTATCAGTCCTGCTTCTGAATTAGACACCGTAGATTATTTTCTGATGTTTTATCCATGTCGAGTACCACATAAAAAACCTGGAGAGTTCACAGATGACCTCAAATGCCAGATACTGCTAAACACAGTGTAAACCTCCACCACCAGCCTCCGGTGCGTCTGGGCGGTTGGAACATGGAAGACCGCCAAGTCCTGCTGCCTCTCTCCTGACGGGCTCTGAATTGCACACAGCAGATATAGGAGGTTGTGTTCTTTGTTGGGGAAAATGATTACAGCCGTAAAAGCGACTCTCATTAATTAGGGTTTTACACTCCGGGATCAGACACATCCTGTTGAGCGGTCTCCAAGAGCACATCCCAGAAAGGTTAGTGATGCCCAGAGGAAGGCTAGTGGGGCGGCAGCTAAGGAACAGCAAATCTGCCCGGAACGAAGACTTGTGAATTTTACCTTTTCTCACTCTAGAGATGTTATACTTTGTCTCCTGAGAGGGGAATATACCGGAAGCCATTAACCACTTGAACTAAAGCAGATGCTTGTTTTTTGACCCAAGTTTTACTGAACTCATGTACAGTGAGCTCCTAACCCATGCAATGAGTGAGCACATACAAATAGATGTGGCCACCGATTAAATCACTTGATAAATATTGGTCAAGGCCATCTGTTCCTACTTGCAGCATGTAGGTTTTTGGTCACACAGGGTGTACGTACAATAGATGAAGCTGATTTAATAAGACATTGAGATGTCTCTCTCGAAGTCCTCAAGCCACACAGTTTTTGTTTTTTTGCAAACTGGAGCAATTAAAGTGTTTCATTACAACATGATTTGCTTTCTCTACGCTCACATTCAAAGTCATTTTAGTGCCACCCCACCCAACGATGCTAGCTAATGATTTCCTTCGGGAATGCAACAATGCAATCACGCAGAGAGAGTGAGAGAGTGTGAGTGTGTGTGTAAGAGAGTGAGAGTGAGAGAGAGAGAGAGAGAGAGAGAGAGAGAGAGAGAGAGAGAGAGAGAGAGAGAGAGAGAGAGAGAGAGAGAGAGAGAGAGAGAGAGAGAAAGAGAGAGGGGGGGGCGGAGAGACACAGAGGCAGAAAGAGAGAGACCTCACTAGTAAACAGTTTTCATATGGAAAATCACACAAAACTGACTTTGTCGTGCAGTTGATGGGGTGTTAAACATAAACATGTTTCCAATTAAAATAAATGCAAAGAGGGCTTTCATATTTACAGTATGCAAACCGTAAAACTCGAAACAATAAAACATAAATGGCATGTACAAGCACATCTCCAACTACTGCACAATACTCAAAGAAATGTATTTAATTAACTTATGATTGCAGTAAGAGAGTAGAAGCAGGATAAAAACCAAGAGACTGTAAGGATACAAATACAACATTCTTCCTATTCTGGTGTATTTATCTCTTGCTTCATTGACGTTTATGACGCTAAAAGCCAATCCTGGGCCTACCCTGACCTTAGAGGTCAGCCTGACCCAGTGACCTGGTGACACCCCCAAAGTGAGACTCGAGTTTGACTGAACCATATCTGGAAGAGTGGGAGGGTCAGGTTGAAATGTGACTCAGTGTCAAGCTATTTGTCCCTTTCTTGAAAGGTCAGAGGTCATGAAAGGAATCTTTGACTCACAGACTGATTTATAGCACTGCACTTGAATCTGACTAAACTGCATCAACATTTATTTTAATACTTGTACCTGGAATGTTACCTGTCAATTCCGGTAAAAATGTACTGCGAAGCAGGCATGAGCATCAGTCAAATAAATAATGAACTGTAAAAGACAACGTCTGAAGATATTCAAGTTGTTCTTCTTCGATTTAAATGTTTGGGAAATTCCTCAAAACTATAAACACCTCAAGAATGCGTCTCTCTTACAGTGAACACATAAATCCCTGTCACAAGTCAGTGTTTCGTCTGGGTGGATCTGTGATTGACAGGTACATCAGAAAGCCCCACCAGCCCACAGGCTGTGGAGCACATCAAAGTGAAGACCAACTGACGTTTCACAACTCAAACTGCAGCCAGCTCAGAAACATCACACACACCAGACGTTGTGAACTGTTTGTCTGCTTACCTGACAACCCGCTTGACTGATTACCTGCCTGTCTATCTCTCTGGACTATGCAGCATGTGGGTCCATCTGCCTGGCTTCGTGGCTGCATGCCAGTCTGAGGATCTACCTGTAGGAATATACTGTAAATAGATAAACCGTTTCATACAAAACTACTGAAGCTTTAGACGCCGTCTTTCTCCAATTCAAACCACAATTAATTTTGGAGAGTTGTTAAAGTTGAGCATTTATTCATTAGAACGGTATTTTTGTACATTTTACATACTTTTTCAAGTGTATCCTGTATTGTTCTAATACTTGTAAACAAATAGAGTGTATTGATTGATTGAGGGATGGGTGTAGTTCACCAGCTCAGCATTTGACTGCAGATCCCAAGGTCTCAGGTTCAAGTTGCCCTTGTACATGACTTTGGGCGAACATGTCTGCTGAGTGAGGCTTTAGGGATACCTGGATCTCTTCCCCGGCCTCTTCCCCGGCCTCTTCCCGGCCTCTTCCCTCCCCGATCAGCTTCCTGAAAACAACTGACAGGAAGAAGGGAGGCTGTGAGATTACACGGGGCAGCTGTTATTTTTGGCTTTGGCGAGTTTCACGGGAAACACTCAAGATGCTCCATGTGTTTATGTATCAGGCAAGAAACGTCAACTTCCACCAATAACAACGGGTAGCTTAAATCTTGACAAAGGACTATATCGTTTTCTGTGGTTTATGTTCACGTTCAACCACCTCCCCAAAACAGGTCATGGCATTGAGTTCATGGGTCACATTCGGCAGCCTCTCAGAGAAGGGAATGTTCTGCGGACGTCCTCCCCGTGTGAGCCCATCTCCCTCGCGCTCTGCATCGTCCCCGACGACACTCACCCGTCACTGTTCCAGGCTGTGTCCAGGCTGCATCCTAGCAACCAAGTCAACACTCCGGTAGACAACAAGGTGGTTTGTGTCTGCCTAAGTCAGCCAGAGAACAACATGAGACACTTGGAGCACCAGCACTCCCATTTTTGTCTTGTAGAATCAGGTTTTGGTTGTTGGATGATTTTGATCTCATTAGTAACTCATTTGGACTAAGGGGCGCAGTTTACAAACATGGGCCTTCAAGGTTTTTAGATGTAGGAATGGGGAAGAAGGGGTGGGATGTGGGGGGCAAAGGGGTGGGGTGTGGGGGGGCGGTTACTGTAGCAAATAGTTTTTATGGCCTCTCACTGTTCCTTGGGTTGCTAACTGGTCCAAACAAGGGATTCAAACCTTGTTAAAACCCCCAACAAAAGAAGCCCTGATAAAAACCACACAGTTTCAAAATCAACTCCAGAAATGTCATTTTACATTCAGCACGAAACTAACTTCTGGGACGAAAAGAAACAAAACGATTGCTCCCTGGTCCGGCCATGAAAGCCTGTGACTTTATGGAGCCCAGTGTTCACTCTGGAAGTCATGGAATGTTATGATTCCAAAAACTGACTCATGGACCGGAGGGGGTGCTTTCCCCTCCCCTCTGCTGAACGCTGCAGTGACGTCTGTCCGTTTCCATTCACAGATGAACAGCAGAGCCCTCCACAGCCCCGGTACCCCACGGCCCCGGTACCCCACAGTCCCGGTAACCCACAGTCCCGGTACCTCACAGTCCCGGTACCTCACAGCCCCGGTACCCCACAGCCCCGGTACCTCACAGCCCCGGTACCCCACAGCCCCGGTACCCCACAGCCCCGGTATCCCACAGCCCCGGTACCCCACAGCCCCAGTATCCCACAGTCCCGGTACCCCACAGCCCCGGTACCCCACAGCCCCGGTACCTCACAGCCCCGGTACCCCACAGCCCCGGTACCCCACAGCCCCAGTACCCCACAGCCCCGGTACCTCACAGCCCCGGTACCCCACAGCCCCGGTACCCCACAGCCCCGGTACCCCACGGCTCCGGTACCCCACGGCCCCGGTACCCCACAGCCCCAGTCACAATACTGGAATGTAGGAGTTTGAGAAGCATCCCAGCTACTAGACAGTCGATGCTATAGACAGCCTGGTCTCAGTCCTGAGTTGTATTGCCGCTTGGGCAGTCTCAGTGTCACTATTCCAATGCACAAGGAAGCCTATGGTGTCAGTATAAGCCTTGCCCTGCCCTGACCTACCTGTTTTTATGCAAAATGTTGCACTAAGTCTAACCCTAATCCTAATATTTGATGTCCAGATAGTATCAAAAGATAAGAAAACGCCTTGAGCTTTAATGGCATGTCTTTTGTGAAGTAATGCCCAAAAATGTACAAAAACGTATAACTATTGTCAAGTCTGTGTACATGATCCTCCACTTAAACACAAACAGTCCAGTACATTTCGAAGCCCAGCCATAACGTGAAGTAACACGAAAGTCAGGGTGTACAGCACACTATTCCAACAGCCCATTACAGTCCACCTCACAATGTACAGGTGGACTGAAAGGGAGACGTAATCATGCGTTAAATACCCACTGAAAGCACCACTGGGGGTGTAGACCATGTGAAGCACTGCTGGAGTAGCCTGAGGTTGTAAACCATCCAGGTAGAAACCAGACACAAGACTGGTGTCTTTATAGACACCTCTATATGCAAATCTCAGGGTCTGGTTGAGATACTGTTCCAGTCACCAAAAACAATAACGTTTGATTAAAACTATGTGAGGAGTGATCTGAAAAGTGATGTGCATTCGTATGTGTGTGCGTATGAGAGTGTGTGGGTGTGAGTGTGTGTGTCCTAAACAACACCTGGAGGGTGTGCGCAAACAAGCCTGCATGTGTGAAGACGTTCTCTCTGTCTGCATGTGACTACATGTGTCCTGGGACAGTCCACGCCTAGTCCCAGTTGTACAGACCGCCTGTATGGGGCATATCAATGGGATTGTGTGTCTGGATCTTGCTGCTGGCTGGACTGTTAGTGATTGAGCAGGTCTGGACTATGCAAACCTGCACAGGTATTCACACCTGCCCTTCTCCACCGACCGACACAAAGACAAACACATGCACTCTCGCTCTCTGTCTCAGAGCCACATACACTGGAGCACACACACTTCTCTCCATCTCTCCCTCTTTCTAATATGTATCTGCCTCTCTTTCCACTGTCTCTCTCTCCCTCTCTCTTTCCATCTCCAGAACCATGTCGACTCCCTGAGACGTTATTGTCTGGGGGCAACAGCAGTATTGACACCAGAACATCGAGCCTCGGGAGGATCCGCAACAGCGGGGAACCCTCTGATCACGTGTCCCCTCTCGTAAACAAAGCCGTCTCACTTCCCTGGCTACGTCTCCAACTGCGCGAGAGGAAAGAGTGATGCGCCAGGCAGGCTCTTATCCCGACAGGTCTTCTCACAAAGTCCATCAGAATCCATTAAAGGAAAACAAACCTGTGATAACAGCTCGACACAAGGGCTGGTATTGTGGGATCTCCGTTGCGTTGAGTGACAGAAGGGGCCATCAGTGTGATTTCTGTCTGTCCTGGTGGCACATTGGCGGGGGCGGCGCGAGGAAGAGTCTCCTGGGATGTTTATCTATGGCTCAGAGTCATGCAGGGAATGTGGGCAGGGCAGGTGACCTCTCTATATCTCCAAATACGGTCGTCCAAGCAGTGTTTATTGCATCTGTAGGCTGGGTCGCTGTCGTTTGTGTGTGTTTGGTAAAGGAATGCGTGATGCTGTAGGGAAAGGCCACTGTTTGGTAGAATTCACACAATATAGGATAGAGAATGGAGGATGTAGAAGCAGTTTTTGGACGTGTGTGTGTGTGGGGAGGGGAGCAGGGTTATCTTTAGAAACAGGAAACAGTGAAACGACCCAGAGCGAGAACTGTCATGCTCATGTAGAGATATGAACAAACACCAAAAATAGTTACCTTCTTAACAGTCATCTCTTAAGACTCTACATTAACCAAATATGGACCAAAAGTTCCATAAGAGTCGAAATGGAATGGGCAGTTACACTCCTAGAAGCAATTACCTGATGATTCACAACAGCCACAGGCTTCTCCATCCTGCTGCTGTCTGGAATGTAAATTACACTGTCCGTGAAACCCGGTGAGAACCCTGTGGAAATAAGCTGATGACCTTCTAATACTCTTTGAGTTTGTGAGAACATGCTTAGACACTATTTAAATCAACACTTTACTGAGTAAAAAAAAAGTATATGTGGGTGGACTTGAGGGAGTGAGAGAGAGCAAGAAAGAGAGTGAGTAAACTGGCAGTATATTTTGGCCTCTGCCTCAGTCTGTTATGTGTGACAGACTGAGTTGTGTGTGTGTGTGTGTGTGTGCATGCATGTGATATGTGCCGGCTAAGAGCGCGGTGCAGGGGTTCAAATCTTCCCCGTCTAAGTGTAACCTCAGGATGAGTCTCACCCATCTGGGCTGATCATCAACAATAACAAGCACACATTCCACACACCTCTCCACAATATTAATAAAGCCAAGAGGGTTTTGGAACTTCACCATCATTCACCATGGAAACCATGCAGTGGAACTGCTTTCCAACACCATACAAAATGTGAAAATATGTGAAATCATGTGGTCTCAAATGAGTAGGTTTTTGTATCCATGACCAGCTCCAAATGAGTTTGGTCTCGTCCAGAGCCCGTTCTCCTCCCCTGTTGTGTTCTCTTCTGAGCTATCAGAGGTGCCGTACCTTCTGCGTGTTTGACCTGACAGAGATCTGGCGCTCTGCTGCGTGAGTCAGCACAGTGGGCTTGGTGTTCCAGCCCATTACCCCACACCTATGGCCAGTCACACCGAGACAGGGAAGGGCCTCTCTCTGGTCCACAGCAAGCCACAGGTATGCTCTGGCTCATGCTCTCAGTGGCTGGGGGGAATTCCAACACACATTAGCATGCATGGATACACACAAACACACACAATCCAGCTTTGATTTGTGATTTCGCCTCCTTTGGGGCATCTCTGTGACTCGATATTAAAGTACGTTTAGAGGAGAGGACGTGTGATAAAGAGACAGAGGAGATGAGAGGAGCTGACTGTGTAGAGGTGTGCCTGATTGATCCACCTGCAGGGTAAGGAGCAGTGAGTTATCAGAGGGCTGGGTTGGGAGCTGTTGTGACACTGAAACCTCACATCAGAAGAGAACAGAACAGGGGGCGGGCGGGGGCCAGCTGAAATCACCCGTCATAAAGCATCGCTTATTGATTTCCGGTACATGGACTCCACGGGGAGCAGAATGTGCTTGAAACTGCTGTACAGTTCATAGGCAGCGCATTAAAATACCATGCTTATTGAGTCCTCCAGGGATTACAAGTGTGCAAAGGAAGGAAGTTATGAGAATGTGTTAAAGAGTGTGTGTCCTTGTGCATGTGTCTGTGTGTGTCTGATCCTATTATTTATGGTTTCATTTGCCAAGTGTAAGCAGTAGATTAATGACTGGAATGCAAACCAATTCCTCTGAGAGCCACACAGCCCAGTAGCTGAATGTAACCGTCAACACTGAAACAAATACATGCTGCTATTTCACGTGTGGTCCAACCATGCTTGCGTCAGAAATCCAATATATGGCTGCCAATGGTAGCACTTAGCAACAGTCAGTTATGCTGTGTGACTGAGGCGGCTAGGAGAAGGGTTTCAGGCCTTGTTGGTCAGAGGTACAATAGCTGTGTGTCTGGGGGTCAAGGTAGGTAAACACGCAAACCTACGCACGCATGGACACAGGATTGATGGACTCGGCTTGTGACGCACTTAAGAACAATCCTGTCGCAGGAAAACAGCTGAGACGTCAAGGGGCTGAGGTGGCCAGGAGACCACGCCAAAGGATCTCAGGATACTCAAGATGCATTCTCTGTGTGTGTGAATGTGTGTGTGTGTGTGCGTGTGTGTCTGCATGTGTGCGTGCATGTGTGTATGTGTGTGTCTGAGCCAAAGGCTAGATCCATATCCAGTTACTTATTCCTATGGACGTTTTTGCTTGGCAACTAGTCGTTCACACTACCTAGATATCAATCTGATCAGGTAACCACCTGTGACAAAGCTTTCCTTGCTGGAGGTGGGACACAAAATATCATCCATACACCGCCCTTTCACCGCTTTCAGAGTGAACACAGACCAGCAGACGTACGGAAGGGATTGTGATGTGAGAAAGGCATCAAGAGAGCTACCTAACCCCTGACCCCAGGACCCCTCTGGCTGCAGGAGGACACCCAGTCGCCCACCTCACCTGTCAACCACACACACACACACACACACACACAGCCTCTGAAAGCAATACCTTAACTCAGATTAAAAGGAATGATAATGTTTGCGTGAAACCAGTGAAAATATGTAATTATTTGTGGGTCTGGAGACAAAGACCACCTTGTCGGGGTTGCGTAGGTCCCATATATATGATTATTTCCTTGATCTAGCTACCTACCATTTACCTCAACCACATCCTCCAAGTCTCCTAGGACCTAGGTAGTCAAAACATGGTCTGTTTGAAGAAAGCCAGGAGGAAACTGTTGCCTAGTACTGAATCCCTGTCCAGCTCACTTTGTTTTAAATATTTTTCCCTGCTTCAGAGACGAAAGGTACATCTGATCCCACAGAAGGGACACATGCAGGACAGATTCTGTTAAAGACATCTCTGTAGCACAACTCTGCATCTCCAGATGAGCATTGGGAATAATCGCACTGGAGATATATTAAGAAGCGGATGAAAAGCCGGCCACATGCACAACCGAGCTGGATAGTGGCTGAAAACCCTACTCCAGAAGGGCTCAGGGGAGCTGTTAGCTGCAGGGGATGAGAGATGAGAGAGGAGAGGAAAGCCTTCTAGAGAGTTCCAGGTACCTCTGGATCTCTGGCCCCTCAGGGCTCTGAAAGCTGAACTTGATCCCCAAGTTCACCTCACAGTGAAAGGTCATATTTTTATTATACCTCTAGTCTCCAACCTATATTTGTCTCAGGCAATTAGTAATATTTATTGATATGTTATTATTATTTATTATGAACCATCTGCTTCCAAAGAAAAACAATAATGTTGACATAAAGACGTCTGATTTGGCTTTGTTTTTTATATGGACTGGAGAGGATATCACATAAAAAGTATACCCCGCTACGATCCTCACAAACATGTTAGTTGGAGAATATCTAAGAGGGAAGACTTCATATCGCAAATCCAGGTGTCTACAGTGATACCATAACTCTGTCATCAGCGCATCTCTAGTGAACTCATGACGGCTCCTAGCGGACACACTGGTTATGGCACGTAGATAACGAAATGCTCGGCGTGGCTAGAGCATCTTTCCAAGGGATAAAGCGATAAAGCGATGAGGACTTGAATATGAGAAACTGTGAACTGTTAAGTCTATGGGATTAAATATCTTCAAATATATATATATTTTTTACAAAATACTTGTTTAATAGTACTAATAAGCAGAGACAGTGCTGTCTAAATCATTGTGACTGAAAGAAAACTTTTATCGATAGAACAAAGTCAGATAATAGGCTATCCAACACGATGAAATGGCTTTAACGAGATGGAAATATTGGGTCATACAGCCACTGGACTGGTAAGAATGGCAAAGACCGGAAGCTAAATCTATCAAATGATGGATACAGAAACGGAATTTCAGCCTCTGGAATGTGGTGCTTTTTGTATTCTCTGTCCTCTTGTGTGGTTGTGTCTCGCGCTCCACTCTGCGAGGTAAGAGGATAAGCTCGTCCCTTTTTTCTTCTGGGCTCCGATTGGACCAGACGCGCTCTGAGGAATGTCAAGAAACTATTTAAATAGCACTTTGTCCCCTCGGCTTAAAGTTAGTTTTTTAGACTCCCGATACCGGAGAAGAATTACCATTAAAAGGCATTCTGAAGAAAACATTTTGTTGTTCATATCGGGACACTCGAATAAAAATAAAATAAAAATTCCAATTTGAGGATTATTGTTTCCATTGGACTTCCATTTCAATTTGGATTTTAATATTTCTCTCTTCCGATTGCATTGAACAGGTGGGTGAATTACATTTTGATTTACTTTATGTGCATTACGTCCTTAACATCATATTGATGGAAATGATACTGCATTTATAAACCCAATGACATGTTATTATAGGATCAAATCTTAATGGTTAATCCTGCAATTTTGATACATTAATTGTTTTTGTCTTATCCTTTCGGTAGGCATAAAGTTAGTGTCATCATGAAGTTGACAGGAATATTTTTACTCTTGATGCTCTGGAACTGCGAGAGCGCACGAGTTGCAGGTAAGAGATGGTGTTGGTCATACTTCAATTTGAACTTGAATCGTGTGTGTATTAAGTTTTAAATAGGCTACATTTTAAACATGAACACATTTTTACTTAAAGCTTGATATTGCTTTGATAGCACATTTCACGTTCTAATTTACATCAAAAATTGCCAAATCAGACAAAGACTCATTGAGCGTAATCATTTCCACCGCAGAGAGTCGGGACGACAACAGTGTGTACGACCTGTTTGAACTGGTCCAAGTCCCCAAGAAAAACCACGGGGTCACCCTCGTGAAGGGCGACGATCCATACAGCCCCGCCTACAAGATCCTCAACCCAGACCTGATCCCCCCGGTACCCGAGAACTCCTTCAGGGACCTCATCGATTCCATCCACGAGGAGAGGGGGTTCCTCTTGCTGCTGAACTTCAAGCAGTTCAAGAGGACAAGAGGAAGCCTCCTTACCGTGGAGAAGCTGGACGGTTCCGGCCCCGTTTTCGAGATTATTTCCAACGGGAAGGCTAACACCTTGGATGTGGTTTTCTCCACCGAGAACAAGCAGCAGGTGGTTTCCATTGAGGACGTGGACTTGGCGACGGGGCACTGGAAGAACATCACTCTGTTCGTGCAAGAGGACCGCGCGCAGCTCTACGTTGGGTGCGAGGAGGTCAACACCGCCGAGCTGGACGCTCCGGTCCAAAGCATCCTCACTCATGAGATATCAACCAGCGCGCGCCTCCGCATTGGCAAGGGAGCAGTGAAAGACCGATTTATGGTGAGATATGGTGGTGGATTTGTGACACATGGATTAGTGATTAAATCGGAAATGTATGATTTCAGTATTTCTGGAGCGTTTTAGAGTGAAGCGTTTTGTGAAAACTGTAAAAGTGCCATACCCAAATGTGTTCCAATTAAGATTTTTTAATAATACATTTTGTTTCATAATTTCGGTTTTGTTCTAAAATGTGCCATTAATACTTAAAGGGAGTGCTTCAAAACGTACGCTTTGTGTTTGGAACGACCCTTGATGCCATTCTGCGCAACAAAGGATGCCAAAACTGTAAGTAATTATAATCAGAAAAACGCGTGGCTATGTATGTGCCACTGCTGTTACCCAGTATGCTTTGACAAAAGAATGTGCATGCCGTTTAAGGCGCGTTTGAGTGCAAGAGATCTGTCATGGGAAGTTGTTTACAGTTTCAAATCAGTGTAGCCTGGGTTAACTAAAACTTCACAATCCCTCCAGGGAGAGTATGTTCCTTAGAGCAGAGTACAATGACTCATTAACCTCACAAAGATAGTATCAGACTAGATAACAATGAAAATAATTATCTGTTCTCCAGTCTAGGCCAAATCACAGTATGTCACAAATGACAAATGAGGTATGTTTCTGTTGTGGTTTTGTTAACTCCACCCATTATACAGTCTGTAGAACTCTAAAGTAAGTGTGTGTGTGGTGTCGTGTGCTTTACCTCCTTCAGCAATCATGACTGATACCATCACTCTGGACAACCCCATCAATGGATCCAGCCCCGCTATTAGAACCGATTACACAGGCCACAAAACCAAAGGTAAACAAGTTTACTATTCTCCAGAGGAGCTTTCACTTTTCACTTGTACTTATTCTGCCTTGGAAAATACAACAATAAAACAACATTTGTTTTTGGTTCCTTATCCATTGAGTGCTTTTTGTTCAGACCTGCAGATGATCTGTGGTTTCTCCTGTGAGGACCTGGCCAGCATGTTCAAGGAGCTAAGGGGCCTGGGGGTGGTGGTGAAGGAGCTCTCTAACGAACTGCGCAAAGTGGTGAGTCAGGACACTATTCTCACCCTGTTGATCTGGGAGCAAAACATGTCTGTGTCTATCTCTCTAACTCTCTGTCTCTCTGCTTCTCTTTCTCCCTGTTTCTCTACCTCTTTGTCTCTGCCTCTCTTCCTCTCTAACTCTCTGTCTCTGTCTCCGTCCTTCCTTTCCTAATATAGTCTCTGTTGTGGTTACTAGCACCTACCGTGGTTTATCCACCAAACTGCATGTTAGTTTAATAATTTACAAATTTGCTGCATCTTCACATGTAGTGAGTATCTAGACTCTTAATGAATCTGCCAGTCTGGGGCAAGGGAAACTAGAGCTCTTCAAGCTGTGAAAACCTGTCCAAAGTGAGAGGGATCCTCCTGGTACTAAGCAGAAGTATCCCCTCAATGCATTCAACCTCACTGATGTCTGTCTGCTTCCTGTTTCCTGTTTCCTGCTTCCTGTCCTCCAGACGGATGAGAACAAGCTGCTGATGAACCGCGTCGGCATCCACAGTGGCGTCTGTCTGCACAATGGCATCGTCCACAAGAACAAGGATGAGTGGACCGTCGATGACTGCACGGAGTGCACTTGTCAGGTGAGCAAAATGTGTGTCTGTGTGTGTGTGTGTGTCTGTTTGTGTGTGTGTGTGTGTGTGTGACTGTATGTGTGTGTGCCTGTGTGTGTGTGTGTGTGTGTGTGTGCGACTGTGTGCGGCTTTGTATGCACTCAAACAGACACACACACAATCATTGCTACTCAGCATGTTTCCAGCTTTGTCATCTACCCAGTAATTGGTAGGAGTCCAGACTGGCAGTGGGCCAGGAGAGAGCCACGTGAAGGGTCTGTGACCCACTCCATTGTGAGGGCTTCAACAGAAACTTGAATGCGACAAGACTGCTCCTGCCCTCTCGACAACACCTCGTCTCTAATTAAGAAAATGGCTGTAGTCTAGACAAACGGCTGGGTTAAAGACAAAAACACACTCCTTCCAACAACAACTCTTCTAATGTTCTGCGTTAGGTTTGAGACGTTAACATTTCCAGTGGAAAATAAACAGTTTTCGATCCCCTGTCTGTCGTCAGTCCGTTTCCCATTCTCTCCATCTGTTTCCGTATCTCCATCCCTCCGTTCTCCCATCCCTCCTTCCACTCCTGTTGTGCTTACCTGTCCAGCCCTGTTGGCAGACCAGCCTGTTTTGTTTAGGACTCAGTCCAACTCCCCTCTCACCTGCTCTCCATTATGAGGACGTTGGACTAGTTCCCGTCCTACCCTGACCCAATGGGCACACAACCAAAGACCCTCCTCCCAGTGCTGTTCCAGTGCACCTGCATGCCCTCTGCTAACAGGAGGTTACTCAAGCACCTCTCTCACAACATGGTTTGCTATTTCTTTGTAGAACTCCGCCACGGTGTGCCGCAAGATCTCCTGCCCTCTGATCCCCTGTGCCAACGCCACCGTGCCCGATGGGGAGTGCTGCCCTCGCTGTGGAACACGTGAGTACCCGATTCTGTCCGCCAACTCAGACTGAAGTGTTTCTAATCTTGTGCATGTTCTTCCCACACTCTCGCTCCTACTTATTCTCCATATGCTCCTTTTGTTTGTCCCTTTAAATAAAAAGCATCTGCTGAAGAATAACACGTGAAATGTGAATAGTGTTCATCCAGTACGGCATTCAACACTCATGCAGTTACATGCCGGCACACACAAAGGTGCTTTATTTTAGTCAGGATGTACTGTAGTGAATGGCCTTGGTTAAGCCATCAGAATGTGTGTGTTTTCCTGAAACAGATTGCTCCTTTAAAACAACTCTGCCTTTCTCTGAGAGCTATTTGAATGTTACTGACCAAATTAATAAAGAGAAACACCACAGGTATTTTCAGGACGAGGGTTTATATTCAAGAAATGTTCATTTTAAAGATGATTTAAAACTGCAATAGCATCCCGGTCAATGAAAAGCTCTTATGTGTGTTTGAACATTGGCTCATTGTACCCACAAAACATCTTTGAATCTTCAACTTGTAATGGCCGTAATTGGCCAAATTGGTTTAAGTGGGATGGAAAATTGGCTGGGCTTTTCAGCAGAGCCATCCTCAGTACAAGTAGAAGTGACGTGTTCCCGTACCTCAGAGGGCTGGGCTGCAGAGCTCTCTGAAGCTACGTAAACAAGGAAAGCCTCATGCATCACTACCTTGATCACCCAGGGTTACGGTACGAGTCAAGAACCTGTTTGCAGCATTCCATTTCCTCTCTGGTTTATGGCAAAAACAACATCAGCTCCACTCAACAGGGCATCCCTGTGCGTTCAGAGCAGAAGGGAGTGTTTCACTGAACAGGCTTTCCCTTACTACTGCTCCCTGGCTCTGCTAACCCCCCCCGCCCCCCCAACACACCACACTGGGCCTTCTCTCTTGCACAGCCTGCAGGGCCAAATACTCTCCATTAGCCCCAAAACTTTAAGAGCTTCAGGCGTTCATTTAGAGCTGATGGGGGGGCTTTCAGGTCTCTCCCTGGAATAACTCTCTCATTGTCTCCCTCTCTCCCATCTCTCTCCCCCCCCCCACTCTTTCCCTCCCTCCTTCCATCCATCCCTCCCATCGGTAGCGAGTGACTACGCGGAGGACGGCTGGTCCCCCTGGTCTGAATGGACCCACTGTTCTGTGTCGTGTGGGCGGGGCATCCAGCAGCGAGGTCGCTCCTGCGACCGCATCAACAACAACTGCGAGGGCACGTCGGTTCAGACCCGCGACTGCTACCTCCAGGAGTGCGACAAACGCTGTGAGTCCCACCAGCGCGCCCTCATCCCTCTCACCGACCAACACACTCTGCCACAGTCATCCTCTCGGAGTTCCTTCGAGATTAATACAAAAGTGAATTCAATTTGTTTGCCACAGAATTGTGACTAAACAACACTGGCAGAGTTCAAAACAAACGTCTCCTTGACCTTTGGCCCCTCGTTCTGTGACTCCCCAGTCAAGCAGGACGGCAGCTGGAGCCACTGGTCGCCCTGGTCCTCCTGCTCGGTGACCTGCGGCGCGGGCGTCATCACCCGGATCCGCCTTTGCAACTCCCCCACGCCCCAGCTGGGTGGCCAGGACTGCCAGGGCGAGGGACGCCAGACCGAGAAGTGCCAGAAGTCTCCGTGCCCCAGTGAGTACAGTTCTGAGTTCACAACCACGACTGTTAAAAGGTCCTGAGGTGCACATCCCGATTGAGCTTCATGCTCTGTCAGAGACAACAACTAACCTGGTGAGATTGGGGATGGTCATAGCTCAGTGGTGGAGCCTTTGATAGCAGATCAAGACTTGGCAGGTTCAAATCCCCCCCCTGTATATTGCTTTGGAGTAAAGTGACAGCTAAATGAACATGTTACGTTTAAAAGGTGTGTGTGTGTGTGCAGCAAGGCTGACTGTGTGTCTCCTCTCTGTGTAGTCAATGGCAACTGGGGACCCTGGTCACCGTGGGATACCTGCTCTGTCACCTGCGGGGGAGGGGCCCAAACTCGTAAGCGTCTGTGTAACAACCCTGTGCCCAAATATGGTGGAAAGGAGTGTGTGGGTGAAGCCAAAGACTCACAGCTATGCAACAAGAACAGTTGTCCTATCGGTAAGTCCCCTTCAGTCTTGAACAACATAACAAAAGCTTTCCTAAACATTATGTCATTGTAAAGTTTGAAAAAAACATCTGATCTAAACATTGGAGGTACTAAAGTGTTCCAGTTGTAAGTGACAGTTGGGTCCTGACAGCCTGTGGTTCTGTCCCCAGACGGATGCCTGTCTAATCCTTGCTTTGCCGGAGCCAAGTGCACCAGCTTCCCTGATGGGACCTGGAAATGTGGGAAGTGCCCAACTGGGTACTCAGGAAACGGCATCAAATGCAAGGACATCGACGAGGTAAGAGATGACAAACCAGCTGAATCAGGCATCAATTCATCTTCCATTTCATTCATCATTATCTGTACTTTTTTTCCATTTAGCAGACACTTTCATCCAAAAAAGACCTAAAGGCACCTTTTTCTCTAATTATTTTGCTCTCTCTCTCTCTCTCTCTCTCATCGTCCTTGTTGGTCACAGTGCAAAGAAGTGCCTGACGCTTGCTTTGAGTTCAATGGTGTGCACAGGTGTGAGAATACAGACCCTGGCTACAACTGTCTGCCCTGCCCAACCCGCTTCTCCGGTCCTCAGCCCTTCGGCAAAGGCGTGGAGGAGGCAGCCGCCAAGAAGCAGGTGAGCCCAGCCCTGACGCCCCGTCTCCTCGGATAACACTCACCCACCACACGTCTGATCGGTCTGCTTAGATCTCATCCGTCCAGAATCTGAGCTCATGCGTTAGAAGCCAGTTCTGGGAGGAAGAAGTCAGAAGGACCTGTTGTTTGGTAGCAAGTACTGTAGGCCTAGTAAGACACATCCTGCTTCCTTATGCGGAAGGACGGGTGTAGCTCAATGGTTGAGCATTTGACTGTGGTTCAACAGGTTGCTGGTTCAGATACCCCCCTGTGGATTAAAGCGAACACATACTAACATTCTCCCCTGCCGCAGGTGTGCGCGCCACGTAACCCCTGTCTGGACGGGAGCCACGACTGCAACAAGAACGCCCGCTGCAACTACCTGGGCCACTTCGCTGACCCCATGTTCCGCTGCGAGTGCAAGCCTGGCTACGCCGGGAACGGGCACATCTGTGGGGAGGACACGGACCTGGACGGCTGGCCCAACTCAGACCTGGTCTGTGTGGAGAACGCCACCTACCACTGCAAAAAGGTACAGGACGGCTCCGTGGCATCAAGTGAAAGGTTGTGCTGCACCATGGTACATTAACCATGTTCACCTTGAGGCTGAAGTGTATTTTTCTTTCTGACCCAAAGGCTCTGGCATATCTTTTTTTTAATGTTTCGTAAAAGGATATGACATCCATAAGTTAGGAGTTAAATATTACCATGCAGGATTTAATGTCTTACTAGACTGTTTATAATATCTGACATTGTGGTTTTCCTGTAGGACAACTGTCCCAACCTTCCCAACTCTGGCCAGGAAGACTACGACAAGGATGGCATTGGTGACGCTTGTGACAACGACGATGACAATGATGGTATCCCTGACGACAGGGTAGGTGGAAACATCCACTTCTGCCTATCAATGTCTAACAGTATACAGTATGTGTTAGTGTGTGTGTGAGAATGTGTGTGTGTCCAGTATTGGCACTGGGCCATGAATGTGGTTTAACATTCATCATTCATGCTGTGCAATAAGAAGGTGAGGGAGAGCGAGAGAGAGCGAGCGAGAGCGAGAGCGAGCGAGAGAGAGAGAGAGAGAGAGAGAGAGGGGGAGAGAGAGGGGGAGAGGGGGAGAGAGGGGGAGGGAGCGGAAAGCAAACATTTTCCCTTTTCAAAGCCAAACCTCAAATTCCAACACAGAGGTACCACTCTGAAGAACACACAGTGTATCCACGTAACCTAACATTATATTTGGGACGGAGCCTAAAAATAAAACACACTTTCATCCCCCAAACTCCCTGTAAACAGACCCCCACAGTCAGCCACAGCAAATTACATATTTCATGTCAGGGATGTTTTGGCCAGATAGACAGGGTGTGAACTGTGCGTACAGTTTGGACACGGCATGACAACTCCTCAAGGTCAGAGATAAACCGTGTGCTCTCCTTCCTTCCTCTCTGGAACAGGACAACTGCCCGTTCATCTACAACCCCAGGCAGTTTGATTACGACCGTGACGATGTTGGTGACCGCTGCGATAACTGCCCGTACAACAGCAACCCAGACCAGACAGACACTGACAGCAATGGAGAAGGAGACGCCTGCTCGCTGGACATCGATGGAGACGGTAAGGCACTATGACCATCCTGATCTCTGGTTATGAGTATGGTAACCATGACGGGAACATGACAAGAGAAGACAGATACAGATGATTTAGCTTCACTGCCACGCTGTGTAGCTACCGGACTTCATTATGTCTGTCCACAGTGAAGTGGGTAGGGTTGTTTGATTCTAAAGAGATAAAAAGCTACACTCGATTTCAGACTAACTGAGCTTGGCAAGTTCAGAGTGATTGAATTAGCCCAAGATGAGAGACAGGACGAGGAACCATGACAGACATAACATGACCCAGTTAAGCGGAATCAGTATCAGTTAGCGTTAGAGCTCATAACATGTTCACCGACAGATTGGAGATCGTCATGTCTAACCCAGCAACTATCACTAACTCTCCCTCAGGAATTCTGAACGAGAAGGACAACTGCCCCTATGTGTATAACGTCGACCAGAGGGACACAGACCTGGATGGCGTGGGTGACATGTGTGACAACTGCCCTCTGGAGCATAATCCTGACCAGGTGTGTGCCCTTAAAATCGTTCACACACACACACACACACACAGGACCTCCACCCAACACTCACCACCCAAAACCCTCATCCACATTCATCCTTCAACCCCTCTGTTGGGCCTCTCTCTCCAGTGAGAGTCTTACTAGCTCGCTCTGGGTCGCGGCAGGGCTCATCACGCTGTATGGGGGAAGAGCATATCCAGGCCTTGCCCGGGGCAGCTGCCCCAGGATTAGGCAGGTGGGGTGGGGAGGCTTTTCAATGGCCCATTGAGGTGGGCTGCAGGGGGAGTAGGGGCCCATAGCTGGTTGTTAGTGAAGAATGGGCCAGCCCTGGGCTGTGTGTGCTCATGTCGGCACGCTCTGGTCCTGCCCAGTCCACCTGGGCCACGCTCACATGAGGAGCAGGAATGTGTGGAACAACGAGACTCCGAGGGTGGCTGTGGGGGAACGTGGGTAGAACTGAATCCACACGTTTTATTCTCTTGCTTCCTCCCTTTTCTTTTCTCCCTTTGCTTTCTCATAATCCCTCGTTTTGACTCTTTTTTCCCCCCCTCGCATCCCTCTCTTCCTCTCTCCTTTCCTCCCCCTCCCCTCCTCTCACCCTCTGTTCTTCTGATTCCAGCCTCTTCGGCTGCTACTGAATGTGTGTGTAGACACACCAAGGAGAAAGGGACTGGAGATTCATGGCTTCAGATGGATGGTTTGCATGCCTGTGTTAGCAAGCAAATATGCTAGTAGAGTAGGAGAAACTCAAATTACTGTAAAAACAAACAAACAGAGGAAACAGAAGAATTGGGTAGGGTTTTTAATCCTAAGGAAATAAAAAGCTACATTTGATTTTATATAAATGGAGCTTGGCAGATTCAGAAGGGTGAGAGTGATCAGTCTTCTAGGTATGCATCCCATCACATGATCCGGTAAAATGGAATCAGCATTGGGTTAGCATTACAGCTCATAACATGTTCACCTGCAGATTAGAGATCCTCTAAAAACACGCCACAACCCCAGATATTAACCAGCTGTTCTCACTCTCACCTGTACAGGTGGACTCTGATGACGATCGCGTGGGAGACAAGTGCGACAGCAACCAGGACATCGACGAGGATGGCCACCAGAACAACCTGGACAACTGCCCCTACATCCCCAACGCCAACCAGGCCGACCACGACAAGGACGGGAAAGGAGACGTCTGCGACCATGACGACGACAACGACAGTATCCCTGACGACAAAGACAACTGCAGACTGGCCTTTAACCCTGACCAGCTGGACTCTGATGGTGAGTGGGCTGGATGGATGGATGGATGGATAGACAGACAGGCCGACCGACCGACAGATAGATTTTCTTTTTGATAGAATAAATCCAGGGCTTCATCACTGATCACTAGTTTCCTCTTGGAAAGCTATTTTAAAAGGACACTTTGTGTAATAATCGATGTTTCTTCTTCTTCAGGTGATGGTCGCGGCGATGCCTGCAAGGATGACTTCGACCAAGACAACGTGCCTGACATCTACGACGTTTGTCCTGAGAACTTTGACATCAGCGAGACAGATTTCAGAAAGTTCCAGATGGTTCCTTTGGACCCCAAAGGCACCTCACAGATCGACCCCAACTGGGTGGTCCGCCACCAGGGCAAAGAACTGGTGCAGACAGTCAACTGCGACCCTGGCATTGCTGTTGGTAAGTACTGTATTTAATTTGTGTTAGTACTATGAAAATAAATAAATAAATAAATAAATGTGTTTTATACAAGAGTTTGTTCCGACCAAGTCATCTGATTGGATGCATTCAATGAGTGCTAATAATTAACAGCACTAAGAATTTTAACTATATACGTTCATCACCTTGCTTACATTAACAACCATTATCTTTCAATACAAAGTATTTAGCACTTATCGCTTTTGTGCATGAAAATGTTCTCAACTGTTCTCTGCATTTTCCTCAGGTTTTGATGAGTTCAACTCTGTGGACTTCAGCGGGACGTTCTTCATTAACACGGAGAGGGACGATGACTATGCCGGCTTCGTGTTTGGATACCAGTCAAGCTCCAGGTTCTACGTGGTGATGTGGAAGCAGATCACCCAGACCTACTGGTCCAACAAGCCCACCAAGGCCCAGGGTTACTCAGGCCTGTCCATCAAGATGGTTAACTCCACCACAGGACCGGGAGAGCACCTGAGGAACGCCCTGTGGCACACAGGGAACACACCTGGACAGGTAAACACGCTGACATCAGATTATAGAGAAAGGAATTTGCCAGTTTGAAGTTGGATGGAATTATTTTTTCCTTTTCTTTTTTACCAACAAAATAACTTTGATTTAATCTCTGTTCTTTTTCATCTTCTGTAGGTGAAAACTCTGTGGCACGACCCAAAGAACATTGGATGGAAAGACTTTACTGCCTACAGATGGCATCTAATCCACAGACCAAGAACAGGACACATCAGGTACACAGCAGATACAGAATCACTCATCCCACATCTGTGTGTAGGGCACTCAAAATGGCCAGTTTCCTGTTTAAGGCCCTTTATTGTGACAATCCACCTCACCATTCCTGTGTGTCCCTCCTTGATTCAGAGTGGTGATGTATGAGGGCAAGAAGATCATGGCTGACTCTGGAAGTATCTACGATAAGACGTATGCTGGTGGACGGCTAGGTCTTTTTGTCTTCTCTCAGGAGATGGTATACTTCTCAGACCTCAAGTATGAATGCAGAGGTAAGGAACAAGATATGAACTGTGTATTTCGGCAACCTGTGGTGTTTAAGGGCAGGGATGGGAAGAGCTGAGTAGTAGGGCATTTGACTGCCAATCCAAAGGTCCCTGGTTTCCTATTATGTCGTTAAGGATGAAAGTATCTGCTAAATGAATACATTTCCATTTTAAATGTGTGTTTACATTTCATGTGTCACTCTTCATATCCAAATCTAGTCGAATCATCTAGTGATCAATCTAAAATATTTTGTTTTTTTTGTGTTCTCTTCGCAGATGCATAAATACACGGAGCAGGAAGCTCTGAGAAAAAAGCACCTTTCTGTACAAACATGAACTCACGTATTCTAGATGCCCAGGGACCTTTTTCTCTCCCTTTTTACGCTTTCAACTTTTCTGTGTCACGCACACGGCCTGGCGATGGTGTGCGGTCAGCCTCAGGGGAACTTGATGCTGGTTTGGACAGAGAACCAGCTGACTGCCAGTGGAGATTCAGATAGACTCCGCTCCACTCTCATCCGAGCAGAGTAGGTATCGCTGAGGAATCGGCCCCCTTTCTCTTACCCTGAGCCAGCGTCTTCTCTGTCGCTCCCTGTTTCTCTTTGAAAGACCTCATTCAGTTCTTCGCGGGATCGGCTCCCCATAGAAAACTAGACAACTATGCACTTCCCAACCTCAACGTCTCTCTCTTTCTCTCCATCTCTCTCTCTCTCTCACAAACTGCCTTTCTTTCATTTTCTGGATGGGCGTCCCAAAGAAAAGACTGATCATTTTCCCTCCTTAAAAAAACCCAACCAGATCTACCGGGCTGTAGATTGTGAATGACATGACCCTAAGTTTGCTCTGAAACTGCAGAAAGCATATTTTTTCACTTGTATGTTTTGTTAGGAGAACTCCTGACTCAGTGGCAGTTGAGTTACCACAAGTTATGGAGGGCTGATAACTCGATGTATGTCTTCATTTTTGTGTAAATAAGAACGTAAAAAACTGCTTTGCTATAACCAATTTACAGTATATTTGCTGTTAAAAGTAATTTTTGAGAAGTGTTGCAGAGACAAAAGAAAACAAAAAAACGAAATTAAAATGAGACGAAAAAAATTGTCAATACATCAATATGTACTTTGTGGCTGGCATTAGATCGATCTAGTTGAGTTATGAGCATTATGTAACATTCTCAGGGTAAGATGCGAGCTGCCATCTTAGCATTACAATCCAAGACACACAGCACCAAGGGAGTACTATGTTGAGCAGGTGGATGGCCAGAGCGAGACTGTCTGCCCAACGGTAAAACGTTTTACTGAAATTACTTTTTGTATTATTCTCCAAACAAGAAAACATCAGTTACAAAAATCAAGCCATTTGACAGAAGGTGTATTTCATCTTCGGAGGTCTAAATTAAAAACGATGTAAATAACACACCGTAACTTATTAAACTTTGTCTACAATGTAGGCAGCGAAGAATTCCAATATTATTTTGATGTTTTCTCGACGTACCTGGTGGAAATCGCCCCTGGTTAGTGGCTAACGTAAACAGTGTCAGCTCTGGCTCTCTGCTGCACAGCGCAGCCTGTCCTCCCCCCGACAGAGCGTCAGCTACCTGCCGTGCCGAGATCCAGGGCTTCTCGGTGAGATGTGCGTGTGACCTGTGTGCCTTTTCTTCAGAAAGAGAGATAAAACAAAGGAAACCTTTGATGTACAAATATTACCTCATTGCTGTGTATAATTTGATCAAACAAACAACAAAAAAAACGTAGTACTTTTTTCACATGCTTACAGAATACGAATTGATCCGACATTTTATTGCTACTGTAGCATGAGCTGTAAATAGGATTACTTTTCTTTTATAAGAGACCCCCGTGTTCTCTCTACCTGCCCAATGGAATAAACAGATCAGACGGGAGTTTTATAAATATGTTTTGCTTTATGTATGCTCTTTTTAATGGATAAATTATTGTTCTGTTTTGTCTTTGCTTTGTTTGTAAAGTTGATACAGTATGTGTGTGTAAGTGTGTGTGTAAGTGTGTGTAAGTGCGTGTGCGCGCGCACGCGAGTTTGTGTGTAGATAAATGCTATTTAAATAATTTATCAGGATTTGCTGCCTGAGAAAGGGGGCGTGTCCGTCTGTATAAACGGTTTGCACACTGACGCGAGGATGTTCTGTTCTTTATCGTTTGTACCTTTTTTTATTACTGTTATCATCGTTATTTTTGTACAATTAGTGATGCTTGTCTGTAAACATTTTTACGTAGTTATACAATGCAAAATGCTGTTTTTATCCATAGCAATTATTTTGTTACATACTTGGAAAACAATAAAATAGTTGTTTAACTCTAAAAGACTCTGGTTTCCTGTATCTGTTTAGGCAGTAAGCACTCATATTCACCTTCAGCTGAACAACAATGCCCTCATTGAACCAATGCGCTTCCCTGAAACAATGGACTTTATCACTGAAATAATAATGATAATTTACCAGACACTACCCCATTATCTGCATTACGGGAACCTAAAGTGGGTGAAACTGCAAAGGTAATGTCGACCACTATACCGCCGATGCCAAGCGTCACCATCAGCGTGCACCCTGACAGCAAGCAGAATGCCAGGCCCAAGTTCAGAGAGACTGGTGGAGGAGAAGGAGGAGGAGGGCAGGGACCCTGTGGTCTCCTGGGGTAAGGCACACACGCTCGCTCTCCTCCGGGCCACATGAGGAATGTGACACAGTCCTCTCCTCCTTGCTCTTGATCCGTCTGACTTCCCTGATCTGCACAGGCCCCCGTTCATGGGGTTAAAGAACATTCAGAACAAATACTACCCCAACAAACTGTAACTTAGAGATAAAATTATCTGTAAACAGCAGCTCCATCTCCACATAGTGGCTCAATGAGTCTAGGAAGGATCAATACGAAGCAATCAATTGCCTGTGGGAGGTAAAAGACTGTTTGTTAGGGTTGGTTGTTGGAGGAAATTACTTTACGGCAGCTATAGTATGGAAGGTCATCATGACCAAGCTCCCCTGGTGTGCTTTCCATGGATACCCGTTTCCCATTTGTTTATTCAGAGCACTTCGGTTCCAGGCAATACATCTCATCTGACACAGTCCTTGTGAACTGCCACACATACAGGACAGAAAACACCAGAATGAGACACAATTTGTCTTAAACTCTCACATTTCTTCTTTCCGACATGCATGGTGGATACCATGGGGTATGTTGCTATGACTCCAGACAGGAAGTGTTGTTTTTTTTTGAAGGAGAGTAATGACAGACTAGATCTCAGGAGACCTGTCCATCCCATCATCACAGGAGGCCTGCAGATTAGTGTCTTCCCAACATTAGCGTCTCCTACAGTAAAGCGAGAAAAGTATCTGACTGAAGGGCCGGTCGAGAGCATTTCAGAAAATAAAGTGTGGGGAGCCCAGAATTACATCCCCAAGTCCTGATACTGATTCTAAGTCCCCCCTGGACGGACTGCACTCCCCACACACCAGACGGCCTCACTAAGTCCCCCTGGACGGACTGCACTCCCCACACACCAGACGGCCTCACTAAGTCCCCCTGGACGGACTGCACTCCCCACACACCAGACGGCCTCACTAAGTCCCCCTGGACGGACTGCACTCCCCACACACCAGACGGCCTCACTAAGTCCCCCTGGACGGACTGCACTCCCCACACACCAGACGGCCTCACTAAGTCCCCCTGGACGGACTGCACTCCCCACACACCAGACGGCCTCACTAAGTCCCCCTGGACGGACTGCACTCCCCACACACCAGACGGCCTCACTAAGTCCCCCTGGACGGACTGCACTCCCCACACACCAGACGGCCTCACTAAGTCCCCCTGGACGGACTGCACTCCCCACACACCAGACGGCCTCACTAAGTCCCCCTGGACGGACTGCACTCCCCACACACCAGACGGCCTCACTAAGTCCCCCTGGACGGACTGCACTCCCCACACACCAGACGGCCTCACTAAGTCCCCCTGGACGGACTGCACTCCCCACACACCAGACGGCCTCACTAAGTCCCCCTGGACGGACTGCACTCCCCACACACCAGACGGCCTCACTAAGTCCCCCTGGACGGACTGCACTCCCCACACACCAGACGGCCTCACTAAGTCCCCCTGGACGGACTGCACTCCCCACACACCAGACGGCCTCACTAAGTCCCCCTGGACGGACTGCACTCCCCACACACCAGACGGCCTCACTAAGTCCCCCTGGACGGACTGCACTCCCCACACACACCAGACGGCCTCACTAAGTCCCCCTGGACGGACTGCACTCCCCACAGACTCGGACAAGGCCTCCCAACCGCCTCCACCAACTCTTCAAAGGAAAATGTGTCGACATCGTTGCTTTCTGGCGATGTATAAAAGCATCAAAGTGCTATGTAAAGATGAAAGACCCCCTGTTGAATACCATTTCCTCCCCCACCCAAGCTCGACACACTCAGAGGCCCACAGGGATAGAATAAGCCTGTTCTGTGGTTGGATGAAACCACGTGTATTTATGTGAAACTCGAATAAGAACAGAATAACATTTTCATTTGAACAGAAGGGCTTAACTAAGAAGGTTTGGAAACGTGTTCTGGTCGGATTGTTGTTTTCCTAGCTGGTGGTCATATTGGTTTGAGAGAGGTCTGAGATGGACGTAACAGCTTAAGCCACAGAAATACGATCGCCCACCCAGCAGATACATGCGTCTATGTTTAAGATCTGTGAGCATAACCTTGTCATTGACACAGTTCATGTAAATTAAAATAATAATAAAAAAATTATGTAATTGCATCAGCAGTACTTTGTATAATGGCAAAACCAAAGCCCAATGAAGTATATAATCGTCTGTGTGGCATCATTGCCAACTGTCGTAATGCTTTTCTGAGGCCCTTGCAACAGTTATCCAACATCAACTATAGAATGTCCTGTGATTGTTGGCCCACAGTGGGATTCCTGACTGGTATGAGGCGGGCAACCTTTGACCCTGTCTGCACCTGGTAAACTCCAGAACACGGAATATTTAGAAGGAAAAGTTTCACGTGCGAGGGAGATCCAAGGCACGGAAAAACAGGAGTTCTTTTCAACAAAGGCTTGTCTATCTCTAGATCATCAGCCCATAATCACTCTATGCATCCCCTTCAGGTTACATCGACACATACCGTGTTCAAGAGTTCACACAGGCAAACTAGCAGACACCAACACATGAGAAAGACTTTTCGAGTGGAGAAGCATGGCTAGCTGTCACTCACTCGTTGAGTTGTCGGTCAGCCATACATTGAGATCTAATCTCAACAGTCATCTCAGCTTGGTGACAGAGGTGTGTCAGACCATGCTGCCTATCTAACCCACAGCCTTGTGCAGCCTCAGGCCTGCTCGGCTTGTCTGCGCTGCTCTGTGTTCCCCCTGCTCTCATCTTAAGGACACAAATGGAGCAGGGAAACTGCCGGAATACCTGAGGATGAATGTTCCACAACGGGAATGTTCCAAAACAACAATGGGAGCCATTGGCAGCTCGGAGTGCGTGCGGTGGGTTCTATTCTAGAACACTTTGTAGTTCCGCGTCATGGCTGAGAGGGGTACAGCCAGATGCCTGCTTCTGTTTCACTGTTTAGCAATGCCTTCTCTATTGGAGATATTCATGCAGGACCTTGGGATTAGACCAAGGTATTTCATCACAACATGGAAATATCATTATATACATGCTGATACTTCACTTTTTGGCATTCACTTTTTTGGCATTTAGAAGAAGGTTAAGTTGTGGCAGGTAACTTATCTGGTACGGTATAACAACCGCATCCCACTAAACTACCTTAGCTTTAAAAATACAAAGTGGAACCAGATATCTTACACAATGTGGCTCCTGTAATAGCATATATATTACTGCCAAATAGGGGCTGCTGATATAACTTTCAGCAAGGTGGATGTGTCCTATCTAGATAAACAACAGAAGAAGATGAGGAAAGCCAGAGACTAATAGTTTGCTATTCATTAACCCACTGGAAGAAGATGAGAGAGAACCGTGAGTCTGAAGGAAATAGTCCTGGCTTTTAATTTCCTGAGGGAGTACACCCAGGTCCAGCTACTCCCCTCCAACCTCTGCTCAAAGAATAGCCTGTAATTCCCCCTGGCCTGGCCTGGCCTGGCCCTGGCCCTGCAAGCAGTTAGTCTGGGCACCACTGCACAGCACACACACCACACCAAAGACCCTGCAGTCCACCTATACTGCTACAGCAGCTATAACCTCAGGTCTGCACTCAAACAATAATGACAGGGGGTTTGATGGCCTTCCTAGCAAGTGGACGCACGCGGCAGGCCATAGACACGCTTTGAAAGAGGCCGATTTAGTAGTTTGAAGTAATTGGTGGAGGACGGGTCGTTACCACACAATAAGGCCATAACAGCCATGTGGTGTTTAAGTGGGTCAGTTGTAAACCTCCGACCAAACTTCCTGGTTTTGACTTTGGTCCTGAGCACAGGAGCTGCCGTCTCAGTCCACGACCCGAGGTGTGTGTATACACTCACGCGATGATTGAATGTCCTAGAATTCTTGTAGAAAGGGAAGTCTGCAACTGCCGGGTTGTCCTGTGGATTGCCCTGCCCCCACCACCCCTGTTCTCATGGAGCTGTGAAATATCCCAGACAGCTGTGATGAACACGCATCCCACTACACTTTCCTCTTTCCTACAACCTACCAGCGTGGGAGATGCAACCACAACAGGTTGCGACAGAGACAGCGTTTTCTTTTTTTGTATCACCACAAATACTACCGAAAGTCGCACACTTCTTTGCATTTCACATCCTGTGCCTTTAGACACAAGTGATGACTCTCTGGTCACACTTGACTTCACCCGCTACCCAAGTGTAATAATCTCATGGTAGACCCTTACTTAATCATTACCAAAAAATCAACTGTTGTTGCACAACAACAGAACACATGGTATAGCTCACTGGTGGAGCTTTAAACTGCTGATCCGGACTGTTGATTGTTGGTTCAAATCCAATTGCTGATATTTACATTACATTATCAGTTCATGCTTTCCATTGGATGGCACAAACGTATGACAGGGACCACAGCTGTCCTGAGTTTGTACTTGGGAGCATCTGCAGACACACACACAGGAGATCCTCTCCTCTGTCTGGTTGCCGCAGGGCTGAGAGTGGGTCCTCAGGAGGGAACAGGAAGTGGGGAGACAGAAGAGGAAGTGAAGAGCCAACCCCCAGTCTGGATCATCTGCCAGGAGCGTGACAGAGCTCACTGACGTCCTAGGTGACGCAGGCCGGCTCAGGCCATGACAGACCAGGAGCTTGCCTGCCCCAGTCACCCTGCGTCAGACTCCTAGCGGTCTGCTCCAGGATGAGGAGGTGGATCAGCAGAGTGGAGACCCTCTGTGGAGACCGACACTGAGGTGCCAATCTGTCAGCAGCCACCGCAAAGGGATACACACACAGACGAAAGATCCCTTCATGACCGAATATATTATGCTGGGGAACTGTTCAGCACACCTGAGAACACTCAAGCCAGACATTCTCCAAGGAGTCTTTCTGCTTACACAATCTTGTAAATTCGCAATCTTGCTCAGCTACATACAAAGCTCCTTTGGCCACCCCTCATCCTCAAAGTCCAACGCAAAATGTGTTTGCGTGTTTAAACAGTCAGTTCAGAGGAACATCACAGGAAAGTTTCAAAATATTAATTCATCACCATGAGTGTTGGAGTTAAGAGTGGAGGTTGCAACTGAGATTACAGAATCTGATGTTTAATCGGACGTAAATCCATGCCATTATGAGAGAATACAGTAGAACAGTCCTTCCACCAATCTCTGCCATGAACACCCTCTTTCCAACCCGCTAGTCAGGCAGCTTGGAGCGTCTAATGCTGGAGGTATGCTGCTCACATTACAAGGTCACCAGGTGTTACTTTACCAGCCAAGCCACCTGGGACCGTTCACAAGTGGTACTGGGAAGTCCTTATCTAATACTCAGAGCGCTACTGATTTTAGCCACAGATAGCGAAGACACGTTAAAATAATGCAGTCCGTGTTGATTTCATCCTCAGATAGGTTTGAGTAGTAAAAACTAAAAAAGAAAGTTGTTTTACGTTGAGAGAGAGAGGGAAAAAAAGATTTCTCTTCTCCGTCCAGTGTTCTGGAAACAGGGCTGCAGAGTTGAAACGGCACGGAGCGGTGTTGGGTTGCCTCCAGCCTCATTCAGTGTCCCCGATCTGTGGCGCGACACAAAAGGGCCTCAGAAATCAGAGCCTGAGGTAGCGCTGCACTTCAGCTGAGAGTCAGAGGAAGAAGAATGGCCTCCTTTCTCTGTCCGGCCGGGCTTGGCTGTACTGTACACCTCCTAGAAGCACTCAACGCTGAGGAGAGATGGGTTACCCAGATAATGGACACACACAGACCCCCTCTTCAGGCCTCTCCTGGCAGACGGAGCCTGAGAGAGACACGGGAGGGTTTTGGGGGGGCTGTTTTTGTGTTTTGTTTTGGTGTGAATACAACCGCAGTTGCTGATTCACTCCATCCAGGAGTCTTCTCTGTTGTCTGGCTGGTGCAGTAGCGCAGGCAGCAGTGAGACAAGCTGCATCACCATCTCATCTGACACCACGGCCTTTGTGGAGAGACCTTGACTGGACTGTGGTATTCAATGTGAGGGGTATGAGTCCTGACACTAATACTTGGAGTGGATGTTCCCATTGAGAGGTGCCAAACCTCTCGGTTGTCTCGGTGTTCTCACACATACACACAATGACAGCCGAGACGCTTTCAAGAAAATAGCACAGCTATTGTTCCCCGTGCAGAAAAGAACCACTTGCAGGGAAACGATGATGACTCAACAGGGAATTCGTTTAATCTCATAACAATGTCTCTGTAAACAACTTCATGTCAAAGCTACATGTACTACAAACCTGTCTTGACAAAAACCCAGGGCTTCTCAGCAAAACAAAAACATGCAGTACAGTCTGTAACCAATGCTTTACCCAGGGAGAGAACTCTGTCGGAAGAACAATAAAACCAAAAAGGATCCCAAGAGCAGGGTTCCACAGGGTTCTCATTAATACCAGACGTGGGGCATCTGACAATCATCAACCAGTGTTCCATCACTTCAAGGCCTCTTGTATGATTTCACACTTCAATCAAATACACCTGTCCACATTCCAGTTTCAGTCTCCTCAACATGAAAGAGACGTATGCTGAGGGTCTGCATTGCTGGAGGAGAGAAAGGAGGGCCGCTTATGCCATGGAAATACGTGCAATTTGCATAATACAGCAGTTAGAATGTGTGGAATGCCTGTCTGCCTTATGAAGACAGACTCACCAGACCTCCACCTGTAGAGCGCTGACGTGAGGACAATGGGCTCCTTATCGTCACATATTCACGGGCCTCTCTTCACTTCCCTCTCGCCTTTCTCTCTCCCCCCTGGTGGACAAGACTGATTGACTGGATTGATCAAAGATCCTGTGGAACATATGGTCCATAGTTCACCTTGACCTTTGTGAGGACTGTCTGATGAGGACAATAGGCATAATAGGCATAGGCATCTAAAAATAGGTAGGTGACTGCTGCTGTAAAAGGGCCTGTGTGCTGGATTATTGTGAATGGTGGGCTGTACATTGAGAACATCTTGTTATTTTTAGGGCACCCACGTCTCAATGACAAACGACAGTAGTGGTTGTGTCTTTAGGTGTTTGAGTGCATCCAATTTTGCTATGGTCTGTCACATGCTGTAAACATGGGCTGGTGCCAGGCATGGAGTCTAAACCTGCAGTGAGACACCACTGTGTACAGTACAATGGCCTGTACACCAAACCTACCAGCATGTTTCTCGTTAAACATGCCAGTACCATGGTTTATCCTCTGTAACCTTTGGCTCCGTGACACAGCACAGTAGCGCAGACAGAAGACTTTCACACAACGATAAAGTATGTTTTCTCAAAGATTTCCCAAAGCTTGTGATTACAGAGCTAATTACTGACATTCCGAGGGGACCTTGACGGCCACTGCTCAGAGTTAGGTAGCTAGAACAGTCGGGTCCTTATTCTGCATCAGAGCCAGCCTTATGCCCGCTCAAAAATATGTTTTGGTATCTCTAAAGAAAAACCTACAGTATCTGGACCATAGTGTTTATTCAAGTAAATGCACTGCAGACCCAAAACTATTTCATGACATTTCATATTTACTGTGGCAAAATGTCTTGTGTTTATATCTGAATTACATGTGGAAAAAGTTCAAAGATTCAGTGTTCTGTTCGACTCAGCAGAAAAGGGAGGAAAATAAATAGGATTCAACCATTATACAATTGCATGTCAGCCGAAACATTGCAAACAGCCGAAGCCAACTAAACAGGCCTAAGATTATAATTATAAACATCAAAGAAGAGGTCAAACACACACATTCCTTCTAAAGCTATATGGATACATCTCTGTACTCAATAAGACTGTGGGCTTGTAGTCCTCCAGTTGACTCTAACCATCAGGGACACTGTTTGGACAAAGAAATAATGATCATGGGACTGGAGATTGCAGTGTTTCAGGTTTTGGTAATTGAATGTGATTGGATGATATAACTACTGCATAAACATAACCCATCTGTCTGAATCAAATTCAAGTACGATTACTTTGTATTTCTCTAGAGACTGTGAGCATCGCTCATTTGACCAAATGCGATCTGAATCAATGGTAAACAAAAAAGAAGATAATACAACGTAGCGTATTGATTTTACAGTGAGATGTTTCCCATGAGACAATCTAGTGAAAAGATGACCTCATTGCATCTCCACATGACAGAGTAGGCTAGCTTGTATCTGAGCTTAACTGGATGTGCAGTAATCAGCCAACGATGTGGTTCATATCTTTCCTCTCCACTCAAGACGTCTCCTGAAACCACGGAAAGAAAACTGGAACCTAACTCTTAGTCCATCTCTGTCATCCTTCAAAGACTGTGTTTCAGCTGTGATTAAGTCAAGTGGCAGACACTGTAGTGAGTAATGACATGTAACTAGGGGACTCCTCACACAAACACTGAACAGGTGAGCTATACTAGCACTAGAATGGACTACATTGTTTTGCTGTGTGATCACAGATTTAAAATATTACCCACGTAGATCCATGCAGGGCTCGAAATTAACGTTGTCCAGTCTGGGACAGTTCAACACAGACTAGATGTCTGGGACAGTTCACCACAGACTGCAGGACGATAGACCATAACAATATAAATTAGTGTTGCAAATAACCTAGACCTGTGTCAGAATTTAAAATGCAAGGTCAAGTTCAGTTTGGGACAATTAATTTTGCACTTTGGGACGTGCAGGGACAATGAGGGGGAAAAAGTTAGTTGCGAGCCCTGGCCATTCTTGCCATTGTTAGGATTTTTAATGCAGGCCACAAATCAGTGAGACTGGCCCTATTCAACATGTTCATTGAACTCCTTGTTTCTTTTTTACTGAAGTATGTTACCAATAGTCTGGGTAAAGTCACTGTTTATGACGTTAAAGGGTGTTATGAACCAGATGTATTGAGCAGGGTGGAACTGAGAGAAAATAGAGTTCATTACTGAACAATGGCTGGCAAGAACCGAACAGAACAAGAGAGGGAGGGAGAGAGAGAGAGAGAGAGAGAGAGAGAGAGAGAGAGAGAGAGAGAGAGAGAGAGAGAGAGAGAGAGAGAGAGAGAGAGAGAGAGAGAGAGAGAGAAAGAAAGAGAGAGAGAGAGATAGAGAGATAGAGGGAGAGAGAGAGACAAAGAAAGAAAGGGAGAGATATAGAGGGAGAGAGACAAAGGCAGAAAGGGAGAGAGAAAGGGGGAGAGAGAGGACGAAAGAGAAAGATAGAGTGACCAAATGACAACCGTTCCTTCACAAATCCATTTAAATTATCCGTACCAACCCAGGACAAATATACACTTGCGAGTTTATTATTTTTATCCCTCCTGTGTTAGAATTGGAACAAAGACTCCTATAATTACACCGTTTAGTGCTTAAAGTGTTCCAGTCACTTAGCGGCTGGGTATTTATGGTGTTATCTACATGGTTATTTGGGAATTAAAGAGTATTAGGTTTGCCAACCACAAAAAGGCCAAAAGGAATAGTTCTCATTCTTCCACCACCTCAAACGCTTCCCCACAACTCCGCACTGGGTAGTCATTATGACCATATTTCAGACAGTGACCAGCGGATGTAGAAGGCATGGTTGAGGAAGGTGCTGGCTTCGCAGAAAGCTGCTAATGAAGCCGTATTAAACCAGCTTGCCTTGTGAGACTGCAGCCTGGCATCACCATCAACCTTGTAATTCTGTCAAACCAATTACAGTCAAAATGCTGCCTTGTTCTCGTTAAAAGTGCTGAGGAATGGCAGTGCAATCTGCTGCAGATATCTTCTGAATGGTTTACCAGCTGGGTAATGGGCCTTTCAGACCTGCAGCTGGGTGGGTATGGGTGTGCCTGTCAGGGGACCCTATCTCTGAGGCGAAAGGGTGGGACGCTTAAACCACACATCATTTTGATCTGATCTGTACTTTTGAACCCCTACCTCGCTGTAGGTAACAGGTTGTGTGGTCCTGGTCACCCTGCTTACTGTCTAGTTTGAAATTCTGGTACGTGGACCCTCAATGCATTCAGCAACACTTGCACAGACTGAACACGGTTCCTTCCTCATTTGAAGGCTGGTAGGGCTGCTTGTTTCCTGTTGTGAGACAGGGATCTCAGTGTTACACCAGTCTGACCCACTGCTGTGCATCACTCAACGCCATCCCCCTAAAAGAGGTCGTCACGGTTGATTAAGTTCCACTTATGTCCCCAGCCACTGACACCCTGATGTGGTTTGCTGGACATCCACTCAGACATGAATAGGTAGTCTCAGCAGTGCACTCTGACTGGACCACAAGCACCGAGAAAAACACCACGGGGTGTTGACCCCGGAAGGAGTTAGCCATCACAAACAACCTCTTCTAGTTTCACGCCAAGCAGGGGGACTGTGAAGGTGGCCGTGGGGAGGACAGGTGAAGCCGATCCAGCAGACCTCAGTGAGAGGCAGAAGAGGCGTCTGCAGCAGTAGTCAGCGTGCCCGGTCCTGCTGTGGGCTGGTTTCTGGACGCACCAGCATGCAGACGCACATCTCTCTGTGTCCTCATCGGGATTTCCACTCATGTCTGCCGTTGTCCTGTCCCCCATTCTCTCTCAGCGCCAGCCTCTTTGTTTCCAGGCTGTCTCATGGTCAAATTGAGATAATCTTGACTAAATTAAATTTGCAAGTGAAGCCATGTCACCCGTAAAGACCTCACAAAAGCGATAGAAAGCATGGCTTTCTTTCAGCGGCTTGAAAGAGAGAAAGAAATGGAAGGAGCGAGATGAGGAGAGAAACAGAGCGAGTGACAAAGACAGTGTGAGAGAGAGAGAGAGAGAGAGAGAGAGAGAGAGAGAGAGAGAGAGAGAGAGAGAGAGCAGAGAGCCAGGGATGTGGTATTTTGCCTCTGAACAGGGAATCACTCTCTGGTAGATTTGGCAGGTTAACAGCACAGTGGTCAGGCCTGGCCAGTAAATCATGAATTAGATCAGCATTCCAAATTGAAGCATTGCTTCAGAGATCAGGCCGGCCTTACGCCACATTAGGCCATATTTAAGAGCCATGATAGAACCACAACTCCCTGAGCAAGTGGGTGTGTGCTTGTGCGTGTGTGTTTGGGAGCAGTGCTTGTTTCCCCCTGGCTTTCACACTAAAAGGGAGCTGTGCTGCAGGCCTGCTTCTCCGGGCGAGTCTGGGGATACCCCTCACCAAGCTGGACGGTCTGCCTGTAATTACAGGCTGGTCATGGACGGAGCCTGTGTGTATAGATGCTGTGGCTGGAGAGGCCGGAGAGGCCCAGTCTGGTCCAGGGCCTGGCCTCAGGGAGCCCACGGGCAGGACGGGCGCAAGAACAAACCACTTAAGTCAATTACCGCAGAGGAAATGTTTATGCACCAGCGTGTCCCGAGCAGTAAATCAGCGCTGAGGTAATCCTGAAGTCTTCTCTGCCAGCGTCAAGCCTGACCCAGGGGGTTTAACACTCCAAAATACTGTTACATATTATATCCCATTAGCTCATCACATGCAATCACAGATATGATACCCATCTAGTAATCACATTAGACACCAGATACCTTTACACAAAAACACAATATATGTACACACAAGCTAACTGCTACTTTTTCTGTTGTTAGATTCCACGCCCTCCTTTCACCTCGCCTCTGAAATCAAACGTTGGGGCCTTATCAAGTGTCTAAGAACTGTACATGTGAACTGTAGTTTAGGTCAACGTTTTTAATCTCATGAGGCTCAGTGTTCAGGGACACATATTATGTTCCATGCCTTCAGAACTCCACGCTCTGATTGTCATGAGGAAATTAGCAAATAGTTGATTGCCAATTAGGCATGTCATATTGAAGGAGAGGGAGGGACAGACAGAGACCAGTTAAGAACGGCCCATTACCCAGAGTTAAATGAAGTCTTTGCAGACTGTTTTCCTATGTAACCTAGGAAGGCCACATTGCAACAGGGTCCAAGTTCAAGCCCACAGGGATTGATTATGTGATCATACTGTGGCAACAAAACAATCAGATTGGTTTAAGAAGCATGTAAAGAGATTTTCAACACAATGTAATAAACTGAACAGAGATTCATTGTGTTGAAAGGGTACATTCTGTCAGAGGGTTCTGTCACAAACAGAAGTTCTGCCTGGAGAATTGCTTCTTCATAACAGGATGTATTTACAGATCCAGCTCCCTTTCTCTATGCCTAGAGAAATGGGTTAATTATATTTTTTAAATTATTGGATTTAATGTAAGCTATTTGATGCTGGACAAGTTAGGAGGGTTGGTCTTGGTATAAATGAATTGTGTATAACTATTTAAACGTAGGCATGATTTAAGTTTCTGTGTGAAAAGTGAAGCTAACGGTGGCTAACTAGCTAGCCACAGTCACAAACATCACTAACGTCATCACGTCACAAACTTGCGAGCTTTTACCTACATGAGAACAAGTTCAGTGGCTCGTTAATTTCAGGGAGATGACTAGTTAGCTAAACTGCCAAGATACAGCTGCAGAAACACCCCAGGCACAGGCCAGGGTATTAACATCTTATGTAGCTAGCTGTTTCCAGGCTGTGATATCAACACCCTGTATTTCCACCCTTCGTACTGGTTAGCTCAGAGCTGTACAAGTTACTTACCGGTCCGGCGGTCGTGGAGCAAAACGGAGCAATTTGTTT
Organism: Osmerus mordax; assembly: GCF_038355195.1. Classification (NCBI taxonomy): domain Eukaryota; kingdom Metazoa; phylum Chordata; class Actinopteri; order Osmeriformes; family Osmeridae; genus Osmerus; species Osmerus mordax. The sequence goes on along the minus strand of NC_090057.1, from coordinate 4,563,924 downwards.
TCCCTGAATTTGCGCTGTTGAGCTAGTATTCTGGCAGGAGAGGGGCATCAAATGATGATCGTAAGTGCTGTAGAGCAAATGACTTCCAGTATCCGAACGATTGGAGTGGATAACACTAGAAACGCGAGGAGGTTTTTCCTACTCATAGAGCGGATAGCCAGTCACATGACCGGCCGGCACTAGGCTAATATTTATTTTGGGCATTGCATTTATTTTATTTTTGCTGCATCATATTGGCCTATATATATTTTTTTATCTGGTAACCTGTAAATGCATCTTGTTTAAAAGGTAAGACAAATCTAGTTATCGTAAAAATGAACTGACATTATAAACTTTTCGACAAACATTGACAAGCAGAAAATCGAAATCAATGCTTCATTCCACATCACACTGATGGATTCCGAATGTGTCTATGAACGACCAGACGAAGGAAAATCCCATCCCAACAAAAAAACATTCCCATTCACAAAGGCGAATGAAAAACTCACAAATGTCAGCATATGGGGAAATCAGACCCTTTAATCACCCTTTGTCACTCAGAAACATTCCTAGCGTAGCATCCTGGCAACAAGGTCTTAGAGAAGCCCATCGATTGTGTGTGACGGCCGTGTCTGCTAGTCAAGGGGCGGGACTGGGCTGCGACTGAGACCCCGACGGAGCGACCTTGTCGGGAGGCCGCCTCCCGACTCCCAACATCGCTCAGGCAGGCCGAAAGTGCCGCTCTATGGAGCACCAAAACAAGTAGACAGCTAATGAATGTGATTAATGAACCGACCCATCATAGGATTTGAGAAGTTTCTTGACGTCTCAAAGGAACAGCAAACCGCAGGGGAGTGGGTGATTTAGACATATATTCAGTATTGTTTTGTGTGCTGTTCAAATGGACTGATACTATTGGCTTACAAATGCAAAGACCCTTCTGAAAGTGCAGCCTACTGGTCCACAGTTTTCAATAATCGGCTGTCGGTGTCTGTCTTCTGAGATCTAGTACCATGTGAAAATATCCTGGTCAGCAACTTTCCCAAACAGCTGAGAGCTGCTACCCAAAAAACCTGTCAAACTCAGCAACAACATCAGCTTAACAGATAAAGCAACGTGTTTATGTTGTTTGAAAATAAAACTACATTTGACTACTTCAGCAGTAATTACACATCTTGGATTAAACTGCTTTTTCACTTCCTTGATTACAGAGAGGTTTTAGAAGAAGAAAAAAGCTTAAAATGACTTCAGAAGTTCCTGACCCAAAATAGGCAGGCTTTAAGCAGCCATGGCCTGGCTGAGAAAACCGTACAGTATTTCATGTTTTTCTGCCGTTGGTTATTCTCGTCTCTTCGCCATAGGCTTCAGATAAACTTTCCTTGATGTGAAGGACATATTTAAAAAACCACGATTACAGCCTTTGGGAGCTCTATATAAATATATATTCAATCAAACAGGGCAGCTCCCCACTCAACTGTTTTGCTTCCCCTGGTTTCCATTCCAGCCCGTTTTCCTCTCGTGTGTTTGATGACCTGAGGGGTCAACGTTGTTTCTCCATGGCTGCACGTGCTGCAGAGATCCTCTTCCTGCTCCTTACTCATGTCTGTCTGTCAGAGAACGTGGCTCCTTCTGCATTCTTTTAGCCTCCTTGTGTTTTGCAATCCAAGGTGGTGCTGCTGAAGCTGTTTCTAGAGTGAAACAGAGCTTAGTTGATAGGGATCTGTCTAAATGCACTTCATCACAGGTACTTAAAACACTAGTGGTTCAGGTAAACTGTCAGAAGTGACAAACTTCAGTGTCCAAGGGATCCTTGATTTAAGTTCCCGGGTCTTCCTAAAAGCTCTTAAGCGAAGAAATATCTTACCTGTCATAGTATGTGACAGCCAACACACCTATTTTTTGTGTGGTAGGGGCCAGGGGTTGAAGGAAGAGGGGTGAGGACGAAGGGGAGAGTGAGGACTGAAAGTGAGATAGAGCCAGTTTACATTTAGTCATTTAGCAGACGTTCTTAGCCAGAGCGACTTACAGTAAGTACAGGGACATTCCCCCGAGGCAAGTAGCCCCCCCCCCGTTTGTCAGGTTTCATCCTACGGCAAAAGTTTGCCAGGTCCTGGCAACCACAACAAAGAAAATTGACAATGGGAAGCGGCGCTTCAGTAAATGTTGTCGGTGCCGCCTAAGCTTTCTCCTGTCTTTAATGTGGCTTACATCTTCCTCCCAGGCCTCCAGCTTCCTGCTGATTTACACCGAAACACTGACTCCCTGTCCCAGCAGATGCCAGACTAACAAATCAGGTCAGGTTTTCTCTGCTGGTCGATCAGGAAGAGGAGGAGGATGTTTCCTGGCTCCCATGGAGATCGTACGGGAAGGCACAATCAATCTTCAAGTGTTGTTAGTCGGAAAGAGAAGTGAGGATGTGGATTTGTACAGTCCTATATCCTCCACAGCAGTCAGGCTGAAGAGGGCCTGCTAAGGGAGTGAGGACTGTGCAATACAGATATATCTCATCAGGATATTTCAATTCAGGAGTGTTGCTCAGCTTGAGCTTTGCTTGATATCAAGGCCCTGGAAGTCATTAAGGGGGTAACCAAGGCCTCTGGCTGTGGATGTACTTCTTACAATATGAACCAAGGGAGGTCCAGGCAAGAGTGAGGGTGAAAGGGTTCTCCTTGACAGAATTGGATGGAGTCTCACTAACGCTAACTAAAGGTACTACTAAAGGTATCCCATGCAGACATGGATATGAAACTGAAATGTTAAATCCCCGGACCTCATTATGGATAATTTCAGGCTTATACGTTACAGTAAGGAGATGTCTGGAAATTCCTTTGAGAGCTCTGTGTAAAAACCTCCACAGGCTACAGTGAGAGTCCCATGCCAACCAGCACTCTTGTTCACTCCGCTCACAGAAGCTACTGGGCACAGAATGGGGAAAAATGAAGAACATCCCCTTAATGCCTTCACATTGTAAATATTTATGTCCACCCCCCTTCCCTGAAACGTAGTTCATTCCAACAGAGCTATTGGCACTGAGAAGCCACATCCACTGCACCTCAGGACAGGGGTTTTTATAGCAGCACCCAAATTGCAGGGTCACTGTCGTAATGTGTTAACATCATGGTTGAACTTTCATAATAAGTGACAAACTGTGTAGAGAGCTGAGGAGACACTCAGACACAGTCTAATATATGTACCTGCAGTGGTTACAGCCATGCCCACCATTTCATTATTAAGTGACAACCCTATCATTACCAGAGTCTAAAACTGTTTTATTGATTTTGTTCATTTACAATTGTGCAATAATCAACTGATGTTTCTGAATGGAAATAGAAATGTAAAAAAATTATTCACATTTCTACATGCATTGGGGTCTGTACTTAACGACAGGATCATTCACTACCCATTCTTCGTACTGCTGTTGAAAAAGTATTTGAGACAACTTTCCAGGTTAACAACAGCCATGATATCTTCCTGTTTTACATGTGATGAGGTCTTTCGATGCCTGTCAGGGAGTCTGGCTCCCCTCCACTCCCAGCATCAGTTGGGCACCATCTCACTCAGCCTCTTGGATGTTAGAAGGAGCCTCTTTACCACATACTTTCCTTTTCGCTCCTGGCAAAAACTCTTACTAGCTTCCCCGTCTTTATGGCACCATTAAGACATTTTTGGCCTCCTAATTTCCCCCCTGAAAATGTTATAAGTGAGAAGAAAATAGGCAAGGATTGTACCAAAACAAAACAACATGGAAAAAAGAGATTAAAAGAAGGTGACGACAATTTCGTACAATCATTCTCAAAGTTCTGTATTGGTGCATGGTCTGTCTAATATAATCCCTTGGATTGGAATACTGTACATACGCACAATTGTTATGTCGCTTTGGATAAAAGTATCTGCTAAATGAAGAAATGTAAATGTAACGTACATATTAAACAGCATGCATCAGAAGGAGCCCGAGACCAAACCAGCGTGTTCCCTCCAACTCCTCTAAACTCTGCCGGTTTCTAATCCAGAACTACAAAGGACTGCCAGGAGTTTAATATGGTGCAGATCTCCTCTGTAACGCAGAAGGATGGGAAGAGTCAGACTTGACTTATCTAGGAACGTCGGCTATTTCCTCTGGTCTGGCTTCCCTCAGGGGCAGGAATACCGATGGGCATATCTCCCCTCTTCAGATTCCCCCTCAGCTCAAGTGCATTGAGAGGATCCATCGTAGCTTGTCTCACATCCTGTGATGCGGCAGGAAGACTCCACGTACTCCAGCCCCACCATCCCCTGTGTGTCTTCTTCATGCACATGATACTGTTACATGTCCACAATTATTGACATCTCAATTGTTCACACAAAAGCAAACTAAACAGTTGTCCCATCAACAAAGCAATACATTAATTATAAACTGATGTAGTTTTTGAGGTCTAATCTGGCACGTAGGCCAATACAGAAGACACAAAATGATTCATGCTAAGCTATTTGATTAAACAAACCCAAACATTATAATCTTCTGGGGGGAGAATGTTTGGACCTTGGTAGGAGAACTCAAGCAAACAGGGAACCCCAAACATCTCCACAATGACGTAAACGAAGGCACTGTTTGTTGTTTCTATCCTGAACCAGACAAGCTGTTTGTCTAACCACGGATCAAACCCTTTTGTTTAGGCTAGAAAGTGCTACTGTATTTGGAGAATGCTGAGTACATTGACAGGAAATGTTCACAGTGTTTTGGTTTACTTTGGAAGACACCCAGGCAGTTTGTTTCTGGAGTTGGAATGAGTGATTTTCATAGCAGGCTAACTGGTTGTCACAGCATGGAGTACAAAACAAAATGCAAGAAGAAAAAGGCTAGCTGAACTTTTGTGTTTAGACAAATTAATATGAAGGTGAATCCACTCAAACTGACCTTTTAAAATCGACTGAATTGCTTTGTAAACAACCGGCCTGGCTGGTAAGGCGGTAAATCATTAAATGTATAAATAAGGTAGACCATATTTCTTCCCCTGACTGCCCTGCCTCTATATGGGCTTGGCACATCTACCACACCTGCTCAAGCCTCCAGGAAGACCAATCTAGGCCAAGGAGCTTTTGGGGGAGCTGATGGAGGGCATCGACCCCACCTAGTCTAAGAAGTCATGGCAAGGCTGCCTGAAGGCGTGCTTGTGTGAGAGTGTCACGTGTGGAATCCCAGGGTAAGAGTGTGGAATCCCAGGGTAAGAGTGTGGAATCCCAGGGTAAGAGTGTGGAATCCCAGGGTAAGAGTGTGGAATCCCAGGGTAAGAGTGTGGAATCCCAGGGTAAGAGTGTGGAATCCCAGGGTAAGAGTGTGGAATCCCAGAGTAAGAGTGTGGAATCCCAGGGTAAGAGTGTGGAATCCCAGAGTAAGAGTGTGGAATCCCAGGGTAAGAGTGTGGAATCCTATGGTAAGAGGGGCTTTGCTGGAAGCCACAAAGTTTGAGCCTCAGAATGCCATCAATAAACCAAACAAAAAATTGTGACCACCATAAACGGTCACGTTTATGGGATCTTTCTTTGTCTTCGACGGGAACAGGAGACGCAGGGTAAATTTAGTCGTAGTTAAAACCGCCAGGCCTTTATCTAATTGCACAGCCCAATTTATGCAGTACGTTAACAGTAACTGTATCATGTGTCCTAAATTTGTATGCATTGATTCTGCATAGAATGACATTGGGCCAGCGCAGTGTTATTTCTGGATCTTCCCTGTGCAAGCATGTCATTTATCCTATGCTGGGCAATAGGTCAGTAAGTCTTGACATCGGGACCACAAAACGCAACCACCATACGTGTTAGATCAGTTATCCCTCGAAGCTAAAATGTGCCTGCGCAGTCAAAATAGTAAACCGTGAGTTCTGGGAAATAAGAAACATTCATAAATCTTTTTTTTTCCTAATGCGTCTAAGGGCCTTGTTTCAAAAATGTAATTTTCAGATGGCACATTTTCCAAGTACAGCGCCCATTAAGTATAAAATGTTGCTTCTGAATACAGGTCTATCCTTAGCCTGAAAGAAGCTGGCACTTTGAGACATTACAGCAGATTAGCCAAACTAATGTTTAACAGGCTGTTTTGAGAAGCATGGTGGTTCCTGACTCTCATTATCACCCACAGTCCTCCTCAGAGAGGCCTGGCCTTGAGTGCTCCTGGATGGGGAGACAGAGTGATCACCTCAGGGCTGGAAACCAGCAACCCAAGACACGCTGTGAGAAACCCTCACTTACTGCTCGCTAGGCTCACCAGAGACAGAGACAGACAGAGAGAGACAGAGAGACAGAGAGAGAGACCGTTAGTTTTGATAAACTGCACCCTGTAGAATTAAATTCTGTTTTTCATGACAAGGAACTCAAGCAGTATAGAGCTTCTCAGGTTTTGGGACTCTAACTAAGGTCTTAAAGAGCTTTCACACATGCCTGATCTACCGCAATCCTATCTGGATTGTACTTTCAACCTCCATGTCATAGTGGTGTGAGGCACTGACTGAGGACAGCCAGTAGAAGGAATGCTTCACTGAGGCGAACACACCAACCATTCCCAGACGTACTCCCTGGCCGTATCGCACAGGGATAGTAACTCTTACTGCCTAGACAACCTTCCCATTAACAATGATTGATTCTTACGGTTTGGGAGAGACAAACCACGAAAATGATACAAAGTTTGGATCGTCTGAAGATCGGATCAACAGAGACTTTGATTGAGCCAGAAAACACAACTAACGATAAATCAACTTAGCAACCTAAAGAAACACAGTTGCTCTGGGAATAAATGTTTTCTGTGTCCTCTCTTGGAGCTGAATGGATCAAAAGTGGATCAGCCAAGGAGTGACGTGAGATAGCTGGTGAAAAATATTTTCTGTATTATGTCTCTTTTATGTTTGTCCAATGCATCTAGGTCACATTCAAAACAATTCAATTTCCAGCCCATGCTAGCAACACACACAATGGATTACTAAACTGACCAATATTTGGTTGCTTTTTGACCATGTGTTTACAATGGCCCATTTGAACAGCTACAATAACACAGTTCGAGTTTGAGAGAAAGAGAGAGAGAGTGACAGAGAGAGAGATACCACACACACACACTGTGTGTATATTGGTCCCCATTAAAGATGGTAGATCATGATGTCATACAGTACATACATAATAGTATCAATATTACTGTAGGAATAAGTACATGAGCTGTAAACAAACTACCGTCCCAGTAGAGCTCAGCTCTGTGGTACTCAAAACATATCCTCCTTCTCCATCAAGTCTCTGAGCCCCACCAGAAGGCCTGTAGTTGTCGTCCATCGCCCATTCTATTTAGGAAGTTCCCAACCAACTTATCATTATCATAAGAAGTCTCCATAAAATCACACACTCCATGAGTCTTGCGATGCAGCGAATAGCTCAGTGGAAGAGAACACCAGTCATTACGCAGGGTGGACACACATTCAGGCGACCACGCAGGTCACGGTTCCAAACCCTCAGTGACCCTCCCCCCCAATACCTTTCCTCCCTCGATGACACAGCTCCTTATGGACAGATTGAACGCAAGACCACACACACACAGACACACACACAGACACACACACACAGAGAATTGGGGTCTCGTTATGATTACGCTCAACTCTTGCTGCCAAAATATTCATAACAGAAACAGATGGAGACAATTGTCACATTCACAACGATTATGGCGACACCTCCTAAACAGTGGGCGGTGAGGAAAAAATAAGAAAAAAAGGCGGCTTGGAGTTTGTTTCCGTGCGCTTCCCTCACAAGTGAGACGCCACAGCGAGTAGCCGTCTTAACCGTCTGCTGATGGAAGCCTGCGTCAGTGTGACCCAGACCTGGGTTCTGCTGCTGATTAAACGTTATGGCGTGACATGTGTGGTGGTGAATAACAGGGAGTCTGGGCCATTTTGGCCCGTGCTAGTGGTGAATGTGGCTCAGTGAACGCAGGGTTGACCAAGGAGAATAGAAAGGAAGAGAGAGAGATGAGTGTGGGCCAAACCACAGCTGGAGAGATTACAAGTGTTGGATTAGAGGCTAGGGGTTGGGGCAGCAGGGATGGGGATTAGACTGATGTGGAGGAACTGAACCGTTCAACCGTGAACCGTGCATCCACATTATTAAAGTGTCAGTGTCACCACCAGGCAAGTAGAAGTGCCTTCGACATGGACGTGTACTGCAGCCATCTTGGACACCCAAACCTTTCATTTCAATCAGCGGAAAGTGTTAGCCTGTCTCATCTCCAGCATGGCTGGTAAAGTCTTGTCACTCAGCATAGCTGTGCGGTTGTTAACCAACTTCTTCCCCTGAGTGACAATCGTCCACATACCAGCTGGACCAAACTTAAAAATCCAAATCTTGATATTGGCCGACGCCATCATCAACGTCGTCGTGACTTGAGTTGTTTTTCTGGTTGCTCATGCGTCGACTGAAGGATTGGCATCCCATGAAAGCATCTCTAAACTGGGACTCAACGTAACTCAACAGTACACAGGCTACGTAGGGTGTCTGCTGCGGTCAGATAGATAACAGCTCCTCGTAAAATCTAACCAGAGCCCAAATGAGAGAATGAGAACAGTCTGGAAAACGAGAGAGAGAGAGATACAGAGATATAGAGCTAAAGAGAAAGACAGCGTGAGAGCCAGGAAGCTTCGCATGAAGTTATATTCAGTTAGCTTCTTCTGTAGTGGATGACTGTGTACCAATCAGTGTATTATGGTCAAAAAACAAAACAAAAAAAGAGC